>NC_048312.1:28803125-28860346 GCF_013100865.1 Trachemys scripta elegans | reverse complement strand
CCTTCTCCCCCGCAACTCCTGCTGCCTGACGCAGCCTGCCTGTCTCCACCCCCTCTTCTTCCCGCTCTCCCTTGGAAACCCATCTGCTCCCTGCTGCTGGCACCTCAGTCTCTCTGTCCTTGTACTGCTGGCCAGAGGCCTGAAGGCTCTGACAACATCTTTGGACCTACCTCCGTGCTGTGTCTAGCTTATGCCATGTGCTGTTCACTGTCTGGTGCTGTTTTGCCCCGCAATGCACCATGGGATGGAGGCTGGGTGAAAGGCACTGTGAAAATGCAATGTGGCACAGGTCCCGGCTGGGTTATAAATCCATTTTCTTTGCTTCCAGCTGATCCGAACACACTCTTCCGCTCCAACTCCCTGGCCTCCAAATCCATGGAGCAGTTTATGAAGGTGAGTGTGGTGGAGTGTCCCAGTGAATTCTGGGAAAGCAGGTGTTAGCAACTCTGATCTGTGCCATACCTCAGTATGCTAAGAGCCCTCTTCCATCCTCCTCCCTGTGCGGCCTGTGAAATAACACCATGAGAAAAGTGACATGCTGGTCCGAGCACAGAGCTGGAAGCCAGGAACTTCAGAGTCCAACTGTGGTGGCCTTGAGCAAATCTCTCTGTGTTCTTGGCTGTGGGATAGGCGGTGGATGCAGGGAGCTGGTTGTCTGCTAATATTGATCTGCCAGGAGTGTGCACTGGCCGTGAGAAGAGCCCCAGAAGGGCTAAATTTGGGGGTTTGTCTTCACTAGACTCTTGTGTCTCCAGGTAAATGATTGCCAATGAGTTTGGGGTAGTTAACACCTTTGTGAAAACACCCCACACATTTCATCCTGGCTACAAATGTTTGTTCTTTACCCCAAGGATCACAAGGCTTAATGGGCAACATGTCTCGTGACGATGTACCCTGAAGTGTTTATCTACGCATACAGCTGCACCACTGCAGTGCGTCTGGTGACCATGCTCTCTGCTGAAGGGAGATCAGCATAATAAACCCACCTCTGCCAGGGGCGGGAGAAGCTGTTTTACCCTGAGGCCACCCTCGGAGGGGTGAAACATCCTGATCTGTGGTGAGCACTATAGGGGCCAGGATTCCTGGTGAGGTAACCATCATGCATCAGTTCCCCACTCTCTGGCAGTGAGAACAAAACTGTTCTCTCCCTCCCCACTGCCATTCACAAAGAGAGCTGTGGCACCCCTTTCAGTGGCATTTACTGCCCTAGCTTCCCCTTCTTCCTGGTGCTGTCTGTGCCCCTGGGATCCCCTTGCAACCAGCTTTTGCCACCAGAGGATGGCAAGCACCGTTCCTTACAGCTCCAAGAGGGGGTGCGGAGAGTGATAGGAGGCTACAACAATCCCCTGGAAGGCAGGTTAGGGTCAAACGTGGGGCTTGTCCCTTGGGTCGCAGACAGGGCCGGCTCCAGGCACCAGCTTAACCTGCTTGGGGCGGCCAAGGGAGAGGGGCGGCACCTGTGGCAATTCAGGGGCGGCAGGTCCCTCACTCCCTCCAAAAGCGAAGGACCTGCCGCTGAACTGCCGCCGCCGGTCACGGCTTTTTTTTTTTTTTTTTGCTTGGGGCGGCAGAAATGCTGGAGCCGGCCCTGGGTGTATCCCTCTTAGCTCTTTGTCCTGGACACACGCATTCCAGGTACCATGATGGCACCTCCTAGGTTTGCACTAGGGTAGAACAATCCTACGTCTTGTCATTTTCCTTTGGGACTTTCCAGTACTGGCCTGTGAGACTAGCTCCCCTTCTGCTGCTAGCTCTCCTCTGGCCTGAGCGTGACAACTTCCCTATTTGCTCAAGCCCAGACTCACGTCAGTGAATGCAAGGGGGTCTGGGATACTTAGCACACGTGAGCAATGGTATATAAAAATCATAGGCCTTTTAACTGCTATAATATTTGTGCTTAGTGTTTGCCAGAGGGTGCTGTACTCACCACAGTAGCGCCTCTTTGTGGTAGCATCTGGGGATTAGCTCTGCAAGTCTGACACCTTTTCCTGCGGGTGCTCGCTCTGTCTCGCTCAGGACTCGTGTGCCCCTCTGCGGTTTGGTCTCCTGGCCAGCTCACTGCGTTTTCCCCTTCCGGGGGTGGGGTCTGTGTGGGTACAAAAGTCTCTCCGTACCAACTCTTCCAGGCAGTTTTCCAATGCACTGCCCCTCAGTGGCTGGTAGGGGAACCCAGGCCTGCCCTCTACTCTGGGTTCCAGCCCAGGGACCCTATGACCAGCAGCTAGGCTCTGCACTGTTCCACACCTCGCTGCTGTTTCCCTGGGCTGCTTCCTATGTTGCCTCTATCAGGCTCCTTCTCCACCCTCCTTCGGGTATGCCCTTCTCTCTGGGTCAGCTCCCATCTCTCCACAGCCTTGGAGAGAGGGACCATGGACCTCCTCACTGCAGCCCCCGTCTGCTCTCAGCTACTTGGCTTTAGACAAGCCCCACCTGTTCCTGCCCAGGTGAACCTCAACCCTTAATTAATCCTCAGCGCTCCCTGGCTTCTCCTCCAGGCGCAGCCTAGGTGGTTAACTGGCCAACCTAGCTACCTTCACCCCTGCAGGGCCTGGGGTGGGGTGGACACCCCATAACAATGCTATTTCTGCTCATTAATGCATGCTCATATATATATGGGTGGATAATACATAGTATTAATACGATATGTGCAAATACTAGCCAGCAAATATTAGTCACCAACTACCCAACTCTGCGCAGATTTTGCCTTACCGGTTCTCACAACAAAATGCAAAACTGCCCTTTGCAGCCTCCCAGCAGCTGCTGGCACATCCCTTCCTTCCCCACACACTGCTCCCCATGGCGGATCAGGGACACTCTTCATAGCACAAGAAGCCTGTTATTTTTACAAACCGTACCTTTTCTTTGACCTCCAGTAACACCATCATGTGTGTTTTCCCTCTGTCCCCTACGCAGTGCTGCTGGACAGAACGGCGTTTACCTCTGGGCGTCAGTCATGGAGACATTATTGCAAACAACAGTAACATTAAAAAATGGATTTTTAAAATACGTTGATTGCTCCGCCCGTATCCCCGGGGGCCTGCTGCTGCAATGCCCGTGCTCGGCGCGCCTGTAGGCAAGGAGCCAGCCCAGGGAGTGTTTGAAAAGAAAGCAAAGTATCACTTTTGGGGAGCTACCCGGTCAGCCGTGCTCAGAGAAAGGGCATGACCCTGAGATGTTGGGATCCCCCCTTTTCCTGCTGGAGTCACAGCAAGGCAAGGGCTTCTCGGCATCTCATGAAATGGGTGGAGGGAGGGCAGCAGCCAGCACTCGAATGAGGGGGAGGAGAAATTCTGGCCAAGGACACTGGAGCAAACCCCACTCTTAAATGCCAGGAGAGCTGTAGAGGTGGAGAGCAAGTGGGAGCTGGGTTTTTAAGAGTTCATCCTGCCTGGAGCACAATTTATTTCCCTTGGGAGGAAGAGGGGCTCCCTAAACCAGCGACGCATGGGGTTCTAGGTATTTCCTGCCTGCCGGGTGCTTAGATCACTGGCTTGCCCTGTGGCTGGAGATGAAGCTGGGGAGTCACAGCTTTTACTGGCCAGAAAAGCCCTTTCGTGCACCACTTGAGCCAGAGCCTCTTTCTTTGCTGAACGTCTGACTCCCTCTGCTTCAGGCCTCTGGACCTTTCAGGCAGGAGCCGCGAGGGAAGTGCCCCAGTGACTGGAGGAAGCGGCGGATCTCTGGACCCCCCTCACTGCCCCAGGCGTGGTGCAGGGCCATCGCCTTCCTGCTCATAAAACTGCCATTCCCCAGATGCAATCTTCCTTTTGTCTCAAAATCTAAAATAAGCCCAAGCCACATGGGCAGACAGCTGGGGTTCCCAGTTCCTGGGTCTGAACAGCCAGCACTGGGGTGAGCATGACTGTCACATGAGCCCAGAACAATATGGGAAGCCGAGGGGCTACCACAGAGCTGACAGGTCCCTGAGGGCTTCTGCTATCAGACCACAGTGCCTGGGACACGGCGCCTCCTGGATGGTGGCGGAGTGCAGCATGGAGGGATGCTTGTGATTGCTTTTGGGATGCATTGGGCTGGAGAGGGGATAGAAGCCAATGTCTAGCTCGGTGCCCCACACGCCCCCAGCGAGGGCAGCTCCTGTCCTGCAGGGCTGAGCCCGGCTCCCGGATTTAGCCCAACCACCTCTAGCTGAGGAGAAACTTCCCTAACCTGGCCTAAAAGAGAAGTCACCTATTTTGTTCATTAATTTTCAAACCCCTATACCCTCCGGCAGTAGGGAATGGTTAGACCAGGGACTTCTAGAGCAAGAATGAATGTTGGGTCACATTATTATTATGCATTTGAATTGCCGTAGGGCCTAGGAGCCCTTTTCATGGCCCAGGACCCTACAGTGCTAGGAGCTGTACAAATTCTGTACATTTCTCGCTCTATAAATAAAGAATGGAGATGATCCCACGCCGTGGCACTTGGATCCAGATCTGGGTGGGAAATGTTCCCATAATTCAAAGGGTGTTTGGATCAGGGGGTGTTGGGCCATTAATAAAGAATAATCTGTTCAGCTGAATCTGCAACTTGGTTAGTTGAGCGAGTTTGTTTTGCAGAGGTTATTTTTACTGATAATTCTTTGTGCTGTTTTGTTGCCCCTTACCCCCAAGTGCATTGGGCTGGGGAGCAGATGTGAGCAGGAACGCGGGTCTGAGAACAGAGCAGTGCTGGATGACCCACAAAAAGGTCAGCGATTCTGTCTGAATAAGGACCCAGAAGTCCGGCTGTTTATCTGGATCTTAGTCAAGCTCCTTGGGTCGGCAGGAATGTCGTGAGAACAGGTTGAGAGCTGCAGTTCTTGGCTGCCACTAGCTGGGACAGAAGCTCCATGCGAATGGCCTTTCTCATGGTATTTTGGCTTTTCCTCTCCCAGTGGAACACAACCGGGGCGGAGGGGGGGGGACAAGAGAAAGTGAACTGAACTATTCAGCACTGGAATGGTCAGAACTCAGGTAAGGGTCAGTCTGGGGGTCGTAGGAAGGTTTGGGAGCGAGTGATGCTTATTTTATCCAAACCTGTTTTCCCACTGGTAGCAGCTGCTAGCCTGACTGGTACATTTCCAGGCTGAGATTTTCAGGCGGACTAAGGGATTTGAATGCCTAGTTGCCATTAAAATGAATGGGAACCAGGAATCCAAATCCTTAAGCAGCTTTGAAAACCTCACCCTTAAAGCCGTTATTTCCAAAGAAGACCACCCAAGACACTTTAAAAGCCCAACAGATCAATACACAAGCAATATGCTGGGGATGCTTCATTCAGCACTGAAATGCAGCCACCTCTGGGGTGAAACGTGGCAGCTGCTCAAAAGAGAGCAGTCCCAGAGCAGTTTGGGGAAATGAATGAAGAGCGTGTTAAAGGAATTCGCTTTCCACAGAGATATGTCAGAGCCAGAGTTTTGCCACTTTTAGCAGGTGCTGCCTGATGGATCTCTGAATTCCACCTTTCCCCTGAACAGGCCTGGGCATTCCCCCTGGTGAATTAGTTCATGTCCATTCACCCCCACCCCAGCAAAGAGCTGCTTGAGGTTATGAAGGGGAAGGGAAGAAAGTTCCTTATTTTGGAGCATCCTCTTAACTGCATTAATTCTGCTATAGAAAGGTCACCCGGGATCTTCTCTGATGGGTGCTATTGCGTCCAGTTGAAACAGCTGGGAAGGTACAAAGTAATTGCCCAAGTTAGAACCTGGCCAGGGTTAATACGGCTACACCTGTGAAAAGGGCAAGGGTCATGGGGGCCAGGCCTTGGATTTACTCGCACTCTGAAAGCTGTGGAGGATTTTTCCCCTTTGGACTCATCAGCAAAGAGAGCCGGCTTTGGACTTTCCCTTCTTCATAAGAGACATCCCCAGCCTTCAGCAGGCACCAGTGTGCCCCCAGCCAGCTCTGGGTTTGGCGTGAGGCAAGCGGGTGCGTGATACCTCAGTGGTGGCGTGCATGGCGGCATGTGCCTTTGGGCAGGGGTGCGTTGGAGTCCATGGAGGCTGTTAGAGCTGAGCCCGAACTGACTCAGACCCTGCTCCTGCAATGAGACCTGCTAGCACGGCCCCTCGGCACTAATGCCGGAGCAGCTCCCTGGGAAGGTGCCAGGCTGGAGGAGACCTCGGGGGGAGCAGGTACAGTGTGAGCTGGGTAAGCAGATGTGGTTTGGGCAGGGACAGTGCAAGGATGTTTCGTGCTCTAGGCGAAACTTCCACCTTGCGCCCACCCCCCCCCCGCCCTGTGGCAGCTCTCCGCACTAAGGCGCCCCCCTTTGTGTCAGCCCCCCCCCCCCGGGGCCGCCCCCCCGGGGGGGCCCCCCCCCCCGCAGCAGCTCCCCCGGGTCCGGGGAGCCGTACGGCAGCTCCCGCCCCAGCTCACCTCTGCTCCGCCTCCTCCCCGAGCCCTGCGGCAGCTCCCCATCCCCCCCTCCACCCTGAGGTGCCCCGTGGCAGCTTCCCCCCACCAGGAGCCGTACGGCAGCTCTCCACCCCAGCTCACCTCTGCTCCGCCTCCTCCCCAAGCACGCCATCGCTGCTCCACTTCTCCCGCCTCCCAGGCTTGCGGCACCAATCAGCTGTTTTGTGCCGCAAGCCTGGGAGGGAGAGAAGCAGAGCGGGGCGGCGTGCTCAGGGGAGGAGGTGGAGCAGAGGTGAGCTGGGGCGGGGAGTTCCCCTGCGTGCCGCCCTCCCCTTACTGCTGCAGGCGGCCCTCCCCGCGCCCCCCTGACCCAGCTCCCTCCGCCTAAATGCGGACAACAACTGGGGCGGCTGAAGATCCGGCCACCACCAAAGGACCCGAAATGCCGCCCCCCAAATGCTAGTGCCCTAGGCGACTGCCTAGGTCGCCTAATGGGTTGCACCGGCCCTGGGTTTGGGGCTGACAACGCAGAGGATTCAGATTCCAGGGTAGAGGTGGAGCAGCTCTGACGAAGGCGCAACGAAGACACATCACTCCTGGGCGCAGAGCAAGGGGTGCCCGAGCACAATCACTGGCATCGGAGAAGAGCAGCACGTGGGAAAGAAGGGTTGATGGGGCTGACTGATGAGGAAGCTTAAACAATGGCTGAAGCAGGGCATGACACCATCGACGCGTGTCTGCGGCCGTCAGTGCAAAGGAGGGAGAGGAGCTGCATAGGGTGGCCCTTAGGGACCAGGAGCAATGGGGCAGTGCTCTGGCAGCCAGATCTACTAGGCTCCAAGCAGCTCCCTCCTGTGGGGCATTTGGCCAAAGCCCTGGAGACGAGATGTCAGCCCCTAGGGCGTGTGTGTGACAGGTCCCCTCTGGGCTGGATCTGCGCAGAGTGTGAGTCTGTTACAGCCCCTGGTGCAGGGCTTTAGCGCAAGCCATGCAGCTCACACTTCTGGCTCTGGAGCTGCCGTTGAGTCGCTGGTGTAGAGGCAAGACGGTGGCCGTCACAGACACACCAGAGAACAGTCCTGCATGGGCCAGCCAGGGGAGCTAACGGAGCTTCTCGAGGTACTTAGTGTAGGGCTGCCACCTGGCCGGGTTTTCCCAGGACCATCCCTTGTTCGAGGTGGCTGCTCAGAGCACACTGCCAGCTGTCTGGTGTGACGGGCTCAGGATCAGCCCAGCTGTCCCGGGTTTTTGTACCTCGGCGGCGCCATGGCTTATGTGGCTCCCATCCTGGCACTGTCTGTGCACCTTCCAGCTTTCCTTTCTGTTCCCAGACAAGTGCCATTGGTAACGGAGAGAGTAGAGGCTGATTCCCCTTTGGGCCTCCCTTCCGCAGAGTTACTTCAGTGCCTAGACTTGCTCCCACGGCTGCTGTGCACCAGGGTTGATTTTTCAAGACCCTTTTAAAGATCCAGGCTTTGCCTGTTGTCCCATTTCCACTTTGTAACCTCAAAGGTAACGTCACAGAAAGGGGGGTTTTGTCATGGCACAGTCCCATAGCAACCTTACCGGTCACTAAACCCAGTTATTTGTCCGGGTATGTCCTAATGGTTTACAAACGAGAACTCGCCCGCAGTGCGTGCTGACTGGGAATATGCTGTAGACTAGATTGTGTCCTGCCCCTGGGCCGGTGTATAAGGGGACTTAATGCAGGTCTCTCGCCCTCCTTTGCTCTCCCTATTCGGAGGTCAGGGACAGCCACAGTCCTTGCCCTACACTGTGAAGTTAGGATTGCTGGCGGCTCTAGCCACCTATAGGGGGCAGGGATGGGACCCTGGCTCTGCCCTAAGATGCCCCCATCACCCCCACCAATCACGGGCTGGCAAAGCGATTCCTCTGTAGCTAAGGGGTGGTCCATGAACCCTGCTTCCCCCGCGGAGCTGTTGGAAGTTTTGCACAGGTGTGAGTTACTCTGGCTGTGCACAAGCCCTCGTGTGGAGCAGTGCCTAGAGCCCCCTTGCTTTAACGGAAAAACTCAGAGGAACCTTTTAATGACAGACCCCCCCCACCCCCACCAGTACTGCCCCAGAGGCAGGACCCTGCGTTTCTATACCCAGCAGGGGCATGTCACCATGCTCAGGATGGCTGCTTCGTCCATGTAAAACCAATCAGCTCTTCTCTTCCCATGAATGCCCTTTCCTCCCACCTGGCCCTTCCTGGTCAATGCATGAGTAGGGAGGCCTTGTAAGCCCACGACCAGGGCAGTCCCAGCTAATGGACTTTGAGAACAGAGCAAACAGCCATTCCTGCCCACGGACAGCGGGGGATGGGATTATAGTGACATCTAATTGCAAAAACTTCAGCGGAGGGAAAGGGATGTCATTAAAACCCAAAAAAGGGCAAGACAGATTAGATACAAAAAAATAACTTGGGGAAAACATCCCATCTGGAGTTCAGTGCTTCCTGCCATTGTGCCGCAGGAGGGTCAGGAGAGGCTAGCGCTGCACAAACACATGGGCGCGCCTTTGTGCCGGCCACCTCCAGCACCTTTTATAGCAGCAAGAAGGGAGGTTTGCACCAAGGAGTCGGGGTGCAGCCTCCTTGGTGAATAGCCATCCCTCTTACTTCATTGCCCTAATCCCCAGAGGCAGACGCTGACCTGGCCCCAGCAATGAACCCAGGGCAGTCACACCCCATGGGGATTGGGCTTTTCTTTCAAGGACAGCCTCAGACCTTCGTGGGGAGCCCCAGAGGCCCCCTGCCTGGGTGCGGCAGCTGGGAGAAGGCCGCTGGCCCAGGTGCGCCTGAGTCTAGTCCCATGTCTGCCACTCGCTCAGCGTGCAGCCTTGGATACCTCATGTTCTTCAGCTGGGAAAGGGGGTGATGCACCCCAGGGGCTGGAGGGGAAGGCCTACAGTGCCTCGCATACGTGCTGACTTTTATTTTTCCCCTGGGTGCCCCACCCCCACTCTGTCCTGAGGCCCTGCCCCCTCCCCAGGCCCCGCCCCCGCTCTGCCTCTTCCCGTCCCTGCTCCACCCCTCCCCCAATGACCCACCCACCCACCACTCGCTGTTCTCCACCCTCCCCCAAGGGGCTCCCACCAGCGGCCGAACAGCACCCACTATTTTTTTTCTGTAGGTGCTTGAGCCCCGGAGCACCCACGGAGTCAGCGCCTATGGTGCCTTGTGTTATGATGAGTGATCCCTGAGCTCTCCTGAGCTGGGCGGGAGGGACTTCCCTGGGCTGTGCCTCTCCTAGCAAGTGCTTCCCGACCCAAACACTCTCCCGTTGCGGGCTGGGACTGTACTGTCAGGGCGAGAGGAGGGCAAGTGCCTCTGGCGGGTGACTTGGTTTGATGTCGTTCTCCTTCTGCAGAGCATGGTGCCCTGGTGACAGAACAGTCCCTGCCCTGGAGGTGACCCAGGAGCCCAGCTCACACCCAGTGGGGCCCCTAAGGGAAGGGGCCGGAACAGGAATCCATCCTCATTCTCATGACTCAGCGTCTCCCCTCCCCTTAGGATAGGCTCACTTGGAGGTGGTGACTGGAGCAACTTCCATTGTCCCCAAGCAACCCCCGTCTGTGGCCTTCCTCTCCCTAGGCCCCTCAGCAGCACCCAAAGGCTAGAGCTGGAGAAGGAAGCCACTCGCACCGGGGCAGCTCCCTAGTACCCACAGCCGAATGGGCAGGCGCTCCAGAGCCTCGCTGACGCTGAGCATCTAGAGTAGGTTAAAGCCACGGCCCCGGGTGCACCATGAGGACACAGCCATGTGCAGTATTGACATGTGTTAGCACGTCCGGGGGAATGCAAGGCTGCCCCATAGGCTATAACAATCTTGACTATTTGGAGGTAAGTGCACACTTTGTCCTAGTGACGGCAAGGCCATTGTGTGGCCAGGGGTGAGCAGCTCCCATGATACAAATGTGGTGTCCTCCTGGGCTGACTCCCCTGTGTGCCGTGTGACTGTGGGTGATTCCCACACCCCATTCTCCCTAAGGCCTGTATTCTGGATTTAAACATAGCTGCTCTGGTACTCTGTCCCCCGCCTGTATCTGGGCTCTTTACATCTTCTTCCTGGACCTTTTATAATAATAATAATAATTAATAATAAATGGAGATATCCCATCTCCTAGAACAGGAAGGGACCTTGAAAGGTCATTGAGTCCAGCCCCCTGCCTTCGCTAGCAGGACCAAGTACTGATTTTGCCCCAGATTCCCAAGTGGCCCCCTCAAGGATTGAACTCACAACCCTGGGTTTAGCAGGCCAATGCTCAAACCACTGAGCTATCCCTCCCCGCCAAGATGGAATTAAGATGGAATTTCCCCTTTCTGCCCGCAGAGCCCTTTGCTCCACCCCCTCTCTCTCCCCCCTGCCACTGGCAGCCTGGCTCAGCCCCTGGGCAGTTCCTACGCCACCACCAGCTGTGGTATCCTCATTTGCTCCTGGTTGAGTTTACACCAATGAAACACCCATCAGAGAAAGGGCACGTTACCAGACTTTATCCCTGGTGCAGCAGCCCAGTCACGTCAGCACATGAGGGAGCTCTGCCTGGAGACTGACGCATGCACCATGTCTAGGATGGCTGGACAGCGAACCCCCGTTTGCGCCTTCTTTCCCTTTGGCTAAAAGCTGCACCACGGCCCATTCCACCCATTGAGATCCACGGTGCTAACGGCAGCATGTCCAGCCCAGCCAGTGGGCCTGAGCCCGCTTCAGGAACAACAGAACTTCTGATAGCACAGCACAGCACATATTTACAGTGGTTGTTACAGAGCAGCTGATGTTTCAAGGCAAACCTTCCAGCCCAGACTCTGCTCTCTGGTTTTACCCCATCCCGTCAGTGCAGTTACTCCTGGTTTACCCCAGCATGAGCAGAGAATCAGGCCCTCTGTTTAGATAAATACCAACATCTCCTTATTTACCATGTTTCGCACCCTTTCACGCCATGTGCTTCATTGCTAAGTCACATTCGCATGAAAATAGTGTCATTGGCCATTAAGGGGTTCCCATACGCCTCTGCTTGCTCCCCACTTGGCATTACGTTGCACTGACATCATCCTCTCCTGGAGATGTCCCAGCGAGTTGCTCTGTAGATGACTATGTGATCAGCAGCCAAGGATTGTCACATGAGATGGGGAACAAGCCCTTAGCAGCGGGTGACCCCCCCCCCCCCCGACAGATCCATGGATGGTGGGGGAGGGCGGAAAGGGCTGAGATTAAACAACAAGCTACAGCACTCTCTTGCCACCCCCAGCTCTGAGTTTCTTGCCCAAAAGATGGCCAGGCCCTGCAGCCTGCGTATGGGAACAAGTCCTCAGGCAGCAGGAGCCATATGTCCCCTCCCTACAGGATGGGGATGGGCTGCAGAGCCAACCCAATGGACTAGACTCTGCAAAGAGCCCACGCCTTCCCCTCTGGGCACGGAAGGATAGGAAAGGACCATCTTCCTGCAGACAGTGAGGAACACCAGGCCTGATCCTGCTGCCCAGGCACCTCATGAAGCAGGATCAGTGTCACCCCACCGCCCCCGCAGGGTTGGGAGGTCACCGTTCCAGCCAGGCACAGGCTTCCATGGGGAGTTGCCACTGGCCTGCAGCCCAGCATCCCTGATCTGTGTCATGGCCCCAGGGGAAGCCAGAGGGCCTGGCCCCAGGAGTGACAGCTGGCCCCAGGGGAAGCACTGTGCGCTGAGGTCCTGCTGACTCGGGAGAGCCAGGGCTGTGATTGATTCGGGGCCGGGTTATCTTTCCCCTTCAGACCTGGATAAAAAGTGCAGTCTCAGCAGGAGCTCAGCAGGGCTTCCTCCGAAGGGCAGCACATGGTGAAATAAACAAGGACGGGGAGCTGCGCCCAGTGATGAGAGCAGGGAACATCTCAGCTAATAACTAGCATCCTGCCAAGGGCCCGGCCCTCTCCCCCAGGCCCGACTGAGGAGCTGCAGCTGGGGAAGCGCCACCTGGAGACTCAGGAAGGGAAGCATCTTTGCAGGGCTTTCTTTGAACAAGCCTGTTTTTGTTGGGTGTATGGGAAAAAAGCCACTGAGCCCATCATGTATGTGAAACAAGCCCAAGAGAGGGAGATGCTGCTTCCGGAGGCCTCTGAGATCCCGCTGGCTTTGGGGTCCCAGACTATAATGCTGGGGACTTCCTGTCCATCAGAATCATGCTGGCTACAGTGCTCGGGACTCCGCAGCCATTGCTGGGTGGGGACAGGGTTTCTAAAGAACTCAGCTCCCACGTGGGCACCTCAATAAGTGGCCTGTGCTGCTTCTCCAAGAGCTCAAGGCTCCACTGGATAGAGGAGGAGAGATGGATATTAAGGAAAGAGAGAGAAACTACAGGGAACTGAGGATGTCGGGTGCTGAGCTCTGCTCCCACAGCTAGGGTGTGCGCAGCGCTGCACAGACACAGAAAGACCTGCCCCCGGGAGCCCCTAATCCAGGACAGATGGCAAACCACCCTGAGATGCCAATGATGGGCAGGGGCCCAGGAGGGAGGGAAGGGGCTCCCAGCCCTTCAGGGCAAATGCGTCAGTGAAGTCAACTTGTTTGGAGAAGGTTAGCAAAGCTCCACTGAGCAGGAATAAAGGGGGCATAATAACTCCACGCTGTTCCTGTCGGCCCAAAGGCAGCAGGGGCACATGGCGTTCACGCCGGGCTTGCTGCAGGCCTGGGCTGGAGTCTGGATTTTAATTGCTCCCTACAGCCAGGGTAAAAAAAATGAGCGTCTGCTTTTACGCAGCAATGCATTCACTGAATTAAAAAATATATGTGAAACGTTCCCCCGGGACAAGAAATACACCGAGAGCGAGAGCCGGACCGCGGAGGAGGAAGCGGGATGCTCAGAATTGCTTTGCATCTCTTTATGGCTTTGTGGGCCTGATTTTCAAATAGGGGGGCAGTGATAACACTAAATGACTCCAGCCAGTGCCCTGTTCTCAGACAAGGCCCCGGTCCTGCCAGCAGAGACACATGGCTGGCAGGATCATCCCATGTGAATCCGATTGCCGGATCGGGGCTGTGCACGCCATTGGCCTGAGTACATGAAAGCCAGCGGTGCTGCGCATCAGGCCACGTTCTGCACAAGTGCCTTCAAGACTCATTCTGGACCTGCTGCAAGCCCCACAATTTAAAACTGACGACTAATCAAATCTTGATTGCAAAAGCAATTCCGTCCAAAGCCAGGTCAACTACCAACACGCCTCCTGCCCCTCCCCCCACGGTACCAAGCCAACCGAGCCATTTTAACTCCAGTAGCCAGGCACTAGGCATAACAGATTCCTCCGCTCCGGGGCCACGCCCTGTAGAGCGCCCCCTAGGAGTGCTTAGCATAGTAACAAGGAGAAGGCTCCACCCAGCTTTCACTAACCATTTGCTCAGGATAAAGGCTCTAGAAACAGATTTATCTTCTCGCCAGCCATCTTCCCCTTATCACCCGGATCCCGGGGCTGGCCCTCCTTAGCAAAACACTGACCAAGGCAAGAAAAAACAAACGTGCTTCTCCCGGCATTGAGAAAACACATTAAGACCTCAGGTCCCCCGGGACGGAAAGGGAACAGCGACCCTTTCCTCCCCGCAGCAGCCAGTCGAGGAGGGGCAGACCGTCTGCTCACTCAGTGTGCACTCGGAAAGCAAGCCGTCCTTCTGCGTGTGGGTGTGATGAGTGTACAGGAAAGGGCTGGGTGTGGGTTGTGTGTGGAGATTTGTGTGTTGGATGTACTAAGATGTGGGTGTGCTGCGTGTGCAGAGTTATGGCCTTGCCTTCGCTAACCTTTTCCCTCTCAAACCCTTAGCACTGCTGCCTCGGGTCAGATCGGGGCAGGGGTGGACGGAAAAGTGGTTGGAACCACAGCCCTGTCTGCAGTAATTCTCCCCAGCGCTGCTCCTGGCAGAGCGCAAAGAGTGGTGCCAAAGAGGGGACACTGTAGGGCCAAAGGCTAGTTTAGATACAGTCTCTGTGTGTGTGATTGGGGGAATGTACATGTGGAGCAGAATGGGGTGTGTGTGTGTGTGTATCTGGGTGTCTGTGCCCTATGTACATATGTAGTGTGTGTGTGTGAGACAAAGGGTGTTGAAGCCCATGTGGTGTGGTTTGGGTAGGTGTCCACTGTATGTGTGTGTGTGGGGAGCCGGAGAGAGTGTGTGTGGTGGGAGGGTGTCTGCTACCTGCTGGGGGGGAATCAACGGCCAGAATGAAAACGTGTGTGTGGGGAGGTTGAATGCACCTGTGTGATTGGGGTGTAGGGTGTGAGTGTATGTGTTGTGGGAGAGAGGAGAATGGGTGTGCCTTGGAGTGTGTGTGAGGGAATGAGTGGGTGTGCTGTGAAGGGTGGATTTGTTTGGTTGTGTTGGGAGATGAATGTGTGTGTTATGATCTCTGTGTGTGTGTTAGTTATATTATGCAGAGATATCAGGGTATGTGCTGTGTGTGGGTACGTGTGGAGGGGATATGAGGGTATGTGTTGTATGGGGTGTGTTATGACCATTTGTGTTGTGTGTAGGTGTGTGATTTCCCCAGGTTGTGTATGTAAGACCTCCCCATGGCAGAATGTGTGTGTGTGTGTGTCTCCCATGGCAATGTGTGTGTGTGTGCATGCACACAAGAGGGATCCTTCCCTGTGTTGTGTGTGAATTCCAAAGGCACCATGTTATTATGAGACTCAGAGACAAAGGTTCCCCACCCTCCCATCCTCATAGCAGGTATGGCTGGGCCCACGAGGTGGTTCCTACCAGTGCCAACAGATCATCCCAAAGCTCCCCACCTCTGCCAGTGGAATTTTAACTTGGGGTTCCTGGGAGCCCCCTCCAGCACCTCACTGGTGTGTGTGTGTGTGTGTGTGTGTGTATGTATGTATGTGAGCGAGGGAGAGAGAGAAAGTCAGTCTAAAGAACAGTGTGTGTGTGTGACTCCCCTCCTCTGCTGGTGGAATTTTAACTTGGGGCTCCTGGGAACCCCCTCCAACACCACACTGGTGCCTAGGGGAGCTGGGTATGTGGGGTGTCAGTGCACAAGGAGTAAGGTTTGGGGGGGGGTGACCATGTGTTGAGTGTGAGTGCATGTGACTGTGTGTTGTCTATGGAGGGAAGGAGTGTGTGTTGTTGCTTGTGTGTGTGTGTGCTGTTGTTGCTGGTTTGTGTTTGTGCACTGTTGTTGCTGGGGATGTATGTGCGCACTAGTGTGTGTGTGTGTGTGTGAGAGAGAGAGCGCACAGCATGCAATAGTGTGCTCAGCTGTGGGTATGTGCACTGGTGTTAGTGTGTGTGCACGCTGTGTGTGTGTGTGTACTGTTGTTGCTGCAGTGTGCCGTTGCTGCGGGATGTGTGTGTCTGTGGATGGGCGCTGTTATTGCTGGGGTGTGCAGTTCCATCGGCATTGAATGGGGCTCGCTGGCTCCCTCCTTCTGCCACCGGCCCCGGCTCCCCGGTGTGGGGTCTGGAGCGATTCCACTCGCCCCCCAACCCAAGCAAACAGGAGCCCCCCTTGTTCCCTTTCTGTCTCTCTTCAAGCTTCGCTCCGTGCTGGGAGGCGGGGGCTGGGGGAGAAGTGAGGTGTCTGGGTCAGGGGCTGGCATTCTGGACCGGGGAGTGCCTGGGGCGGGGGCTGTCCGGCCCCCGGCGGGCTGGGCTGGGCTGGCAGAGCGGCAGCCGGGGGTGGGTCTCCGGCCGCGCCGCAGGGGGCGGGGGGCAGTGGCGGGAGCCCCCTTTATAGGCGGCGGGCGGCGGCGGCCGGGCGCAGTGCGGGGCCATGGAGGACGCGGTGGGCGGCGAGCCCGACTATTACTACGGGGAGGGGAACGAGAGCGGGCCGGGCGCGCAGTGCGAGTGGCCGGCGGACTGGGAGGTGTCCTTCTCGCTGCTGCCCGTGCTCTACATGCTGGTCTTCGTGCTGGGGCTGTCGGGCAACGGGCTGGTGATCTTCACCGTGTGGCGGGGCCCGCGGGCCAAGCGCCGCTCCGCCGACACCTACATCGGCAACCTGGCGCTGGCCGACCTGGCCTTCGTGGTGACCCTGCCGCTGTGGGCCGCCTACACGGCGCTGCGCTTCCACTGGCCCTTCGGCTCGGCGCTGTGCAAACTCAGCAGCTACCTGGTGCTGCTCAACATGTTCGCCTCCGTCTTCTGCCTGGGCAGCCTCAGCTTCGAGCGCTACCTGGCCATCGTGCGCCCGCTGCCGCGCTCCCGGCCCGTGCGCCGCCGCGCCGCCGCGCTGCTCCCGCTGGCCGCGCTCTGGCTGCTGGCCGGGCTGCTGGCCCTGCCGGCCCTGCTGCTGCGCGACACGCAGCCCGGCCCGGCCGACAACCTCACCGTCTGCGACATGGACTTCAGCGGCGTGGCCAGCGCGCAGAGCGAGCGCTACTGGCGGGGCGCGCTCGGCCTGGGCACCACGGCGCTGGGCTTCCTGCTGCCGCTGCTGCTCATGACCCTCTTCTACTGCTGCATCGGCGCCACCGTCAGCCGCCACTTCCAGCACCTGCGCAAGGAGCAGGAGAAGCGCCGGCTGCTGCGCATCATCGCCACCCTGGTGGTGGTGTTCGCCCTGTGCTGGCTGCCCTTCCACCTGCTCAAGAGCCTCTACGTGCTCAGCGAGCTGGAGCTCCTGGAGCTGCCCTGCGCCTTCCTCGGCCTCATCGTGCTGCTGCACCCCTACGCCACCTGCCTGGCCTACATCAACAGCTGCCTCAACCCCTTCCTCTACGCCTTCTTCGACCTGCGCTTCCGCGCGCAGTGCCGCCTGCTGCTGGCCTTGCGCCCGGCGCTGCGCGGCCCGGCCGGCTCCGGCTCCTCCACGCTCAGCGCCCAGACCCAGAAATCCGAGCTCCACTCCCTGGCCACCAAGGTGTAGCTCGCTCGGCCGGGCGGGGAGCCCGGGCCACACACGGACGCACTGGCGGGCTCGGAGCCCGCGGAGCTCGGCGCGGTTCGGCGGCGCTGGGTCGCTCCTGCTCCGAGGCGGCGGGGTCCGCAGCAGCAGCCCCGGCTCTGGCTTCGGCTGCGCGGTGCGGGCGAGCTGCCTCTGCGCCCGCTCGGTCCCGCACGTGTCCCAGCCCCTGCTCAGGGGGGTGCGGGTTCCCCCGGCCCGATTAGCGCCCGGGCGGGCTCGGCTCCGCAGGCCGGGAGCCCCCGGAGCTGGGCTGGTCCCTGCGGGCGGCTCCCTCCCTGTAAACCAATAAAATAGTTTTTCAGGAACTCTGGTCGGATTCTTGGTGGGGACAGCGACAGCCCTGGGGCCGGTCGGGGGCGCCGGCAGGTGCTGGGTCCCGGGCCCGTGCGGGGTCCGGTTCGGGGTGTGAATGGTGGGTCCGGGGGCTGTGCGGAGTCCGGTTCGGGGTGTGAATGGTGAGTCCGGGAGCTGTTCGGGGTCCGAGGGCTGTGTAGGGTCCAGTTCGGGGTATGAACGGTGGGTCTGGGAGCTGTGCGGAGTCCGGGGGCTGTGCGGGATCCGGTTCGGAGTGTGAACGGTGAGTCCGGGGGCTGTGCAGGGTCCGGTTCGGGGTGTGAACGGTGGGTCCGGGAGCTGGGCGGGCTCCGGGGGCTGTGCGGGGTCCGGTTCGGGATGGGAACAGTGGGTCCGGGAGCTGGGCGAGCTCCGGGGGCTGTGCGGGGTCTGGTTCGGGATGTGAACGGTGGGTCCGGGAGCTGGGCGGCGTCCGGTTCGGTATGGGAACGGTGGGTCCGGGAGCTGGGCGGCGTCCGGTTCGGTATGGGAACGGTGGGTCCGGGAGCTGGGCGGGGCCCGGGGGCTGTGTGGGGTCCGGTTCGGGGTGTGAACGGTGGGTCCGGGAGCTGGGCGGGGTCCGGTTCGGGATGGGAACGGTGGGTCCGGGAGCTGGGCGAGCTCCGGGGGCTGGGCGGGGGCTGCACTTACACCAAAACAACTCCCCCACCTGTGGAGACATGAGCCGACTCCTGCCTGCCTGGAGCTGGAAAAAGAAGTGGTGACATGACCCATCCGGCGGAGCAGGAGGTGCGGCGGTGGCAGAGGCGGGCTGCTGGGATCCCGTGTCTCTGGGGGATGTGCTGCCTGCCAGTCGGTGCCATTCAAACCCCGCATCTCCGGGCTCCAGCGAGCACCGGCCCTGGGATCTCCCTGTTCCTAGAGTGGGAACCACCGCAAATCCTGGGCCAAATCTGACGGCTGCTGGTGACAGATGCCTGGGGTATAACAGCCCCCCCGCGGCCCCCGTAGAGAGGCTGCTCTGCCGAGCCCTTGGGGGAGGGGGGCTCACTAGCGGTAACTGCACACAGAGGAGGCCAGATTCCCCCCTTAGCAGCGCTGGTGTAAATCCACAGTCACTCCGCTGGTGGCGGTAACTGGATTTGCATCCGTGTGAGTGTGCCCCTGCTAATGTGTTCACACCCGGAGAATTCTGGCCCCCCCTGGCACTAGTTCCAGGATTCACCGTAAACCAGATTCCTTTGCATGCCCCCATATTCCCGGTGGGGGACAGGGGAGGCAGCAGGCTCCATGCTTACCACAAACCCGTCTGAAGGGTGGGAGAGGGGCCCTGCCCTGCATTGCCCATCCTCGGGACTAGGGCAGCAGTGGGCATGGGCAGCGCTGAGCATGCCTGTACTCGCTGGGGGACCAGCAATACGTGCCTGGGGCTGCATGGGGGAAGGGCGGGGGACTGAGTGATGGAAAAGGCGGCAGGGCGGGAAGGTGGCCCAGGTAAGGCAAGAGAGAGGCCTGGGAGTTGGTGGTTCTGGACGGGGGCGGGGAGGTGTGGCAGAGCACCTGGGGATGGAGGGAGTTCTAGAGGGCGACCCAAAGGTGGGAACAGTGTGTGTGCTTCTGCCATTGCTGGATGCAGTGCAGCTCTAGGGTTAGAAGAGCTGGGTGGGGGGTGGAGCACATGCTAACCCCCCTCCCCTCCCGGAAATAGGACATTATTATTCGTTTTTTGAGGCACACCAGGAGCGAGCTCCCCTTTGCAAACCAGAGAGCGTCACAGACCCTTGGCAAGGAACGTACCTTGCCAGCCAACCTGCCCGACAGCAGCCGAGACTGCTCCGGGCAGCCGAGCCCTGCGTAGCTCAGAGCGCAGAGACTGGGGAGGACTCAGCAGAGCTTCCTCTCCACCCCTCTCCCGATAGGGCAGGCAGGGGCCAGGCTCAGGCCAAAGCGCACACATGGGCGTAGAGGGCAGCAATTCTTTCACATAACCAGCACCCCTCGGCCGGTGGGTCCCTACACACTCCCTTGGTGCCGGTGCCCCACACGGGAACATGCCTGCAGTTTGCAGCAACTGGCAGGACCAGGCACAAAGCCCAGCTCACTCTCCTTTTATGCTTCTCTTCTGTGGGGCTTGGCCTGGCAGGAATGATGACATGGGGGGGGGAGGGGGCAGGCCCGGGGCGGGGGGCTGTCATGAAGGGATTCACTCTGGCTGTCAGACACCAGCGCTGTAACTGCTCTTCAGGAGGGTTGTGGCTGCTACCCCAGTGTGTGACGTTGAGGCTAGTTCTCAGCCTGGTCGCTGACTGACCCAGGGCAGGGTCTCTGTGAGGGGCCTTGACCGAGCCGATTGCCTTAGCCAATGACTCTTGGCGTGCCCAGCCCCTGCTTTCCCAGTAACGGCTACCACAGTGCTGGGGGTTCTCTTTTCATCAGGCCCCCATTCCTTGCAAAGGGGAAGGCCCTTGTCTTGCATGTTCCCAGGAAGCCCCCTCACGCTCAGGCTCCCGCGCGTGACTTCCCCAGAGCTCTGGGAAATTCCAGTTCTGCCACTTTGCTGCAGTGACTCCTGTTCTCAGCTCCCATTTCTCTGCTTCTGCCTTCAGGCTAACTGTGCTCTGCAGCCTGGCGGCTCCTGGGGCCAGCTGCCCTGAACTGGGCTGCACTAGCTGGAGACCTGGGCGCCCGTCGGACCTGACTAGTCCTGGGCGAAGACTGCACGGGGATTCACTGTCTTGAGGCTGCGGTGGGAGTGACCATGCTGCTCCTACATCTTCTCCTCTAAGAACGTATTGTAGCCAAGTACCCTGGGGCCTGCCAGGGACCAACCAGGCTACTCTCCCCAGGCCCCAGTCTGCCCACTATCAACCCCCTCAGGCAGCCTGGTATCCCCCCTACTTCCCTCCAGATCAGATCCAGGGACACAACCAGTGGTATCTGTGGCCCCAGATCAGATCCATAGGCCCATCTACCCTGGTCTCAGGCCTTACTTGGCATCTTGTCCTGGATCAGTCATCGGGGCTGAACTGGCATCAGGACCAGCCTTTCAGCACCAAGGAATGTGTTATTGAGGCTGAACTGAACCTCTAGGAGCAGTGAGCTCAGGGTGTCGCGGGGGCGGGGGGGGGAGGCGGGGGCTAGTAGGTTCTAGGTCAGATCTGCTAGTTCCTCCGCCCCTGCACTGTCTGTGAGCTGTAAGCATCACGAGCTCGTTAGCCATCGCCCGGGACGACCAGGAGAGCTCACTAGCCACAGGGAACCCACTGGGATTCAATCCTCACCGCAACCACCATAGCAGGATGTCTGTGAGCCAGGACGCCTGGTTTCCACCCCCTCTAGGAGGTGAGTGGGATGTCAGGGGTTAAAGCAGGGAGAGTTGGGGGTGAGGCTTGGGCCCAGTGCGCTGTCTGATCCCACAGCCTGATACACCTGGCTGCCGGAGAGCCCAGCCTGAGCGGCCCACGGCTTCAGTCCAGCCCATGCTTCCCAGCTGTGCCTTGTGTCTCCTTTCCCCTTGGGGGCTCACCCCTCCCCCCGACCTGCCCCCCCCATACCCATCGCTCAGCCAGGCTCCCACTGCCTCGCCGCTCGCCAAGGAAAGGCTAGCGACTAATATCATCATTTGTGGGTGTATTCGCTCCCCGCCTGCTCCCTGCACTGCTGGTTACTGGCCTGTTACCTCGCAGCCCTGGGGCTTTTCACACGTGGAAGCGAAAGCACCAAACACCTCCGAGGCAGGGTGCCCCTCGCACCTCCCTGCTCGCCTCAAAGGGGAGGCAGCCTGGGAACGGCTGGAGCGGGCCAACAGGAGCAATTTGTGACCATTTAACAGAGCGTTGGAAGTCCATTAGCAGGGCACCTCCAAGAGGAATTGAAGCAGCTGCTGGGGGGGCTGGGAGCCGGCAGGCGTCCCCACAGCCCGGCCTTTCACAGCCCCCTCCCAGCATGCTGGGCAAAGCCAACGGAGCCGGGGGGGGGGGGACACCGCGATCAGGGCAGCAGAGACAAATCGTGGGGCTCTGTTGCATTGTGGAAAGCCCAAGAGGAAGGAAGGTGGCGATGCCAGGCTCCCCCCTCTACGCCCCCTGGGGGCACTCCAGCCCCAGGGCCTGGCTGAGTCTTTTCAAGGGACCAAAAACAACAAGGAGTCTGGTGGCACCTTAAAGACTAACAATCCCTGCATCTGTAACTTTCACTCCATGCATCTGAAGAAGTGAGGCTTTTTACCCACGAAAGCTTATGCCCAAATAAATCTGTTAGTCTTTAAGGTGCCACCGGACTCCTTGTTGTTTTTGTGGATACAGACTAACACGGCTATCCCCTCATACTTCAAGGGAGTAGAGATTTTAGGGTCTGGTTTTGAGGAAGAGCTTGGCACCTCCACTGACCTGTACCCGCACCCATGGAGAGAGGGTGGGTCCGTGGCCTGTGCAGGGTCCAGTTCGGGGTGTGAACAGTGTGTCCGGGGGCTGTGCCAGGTCCAGTTCGGGGTGTGAACGGTGGGTCCGGAAGCTGTGCGGGGTCCCGGGGCTGTGCAGGATTCGGTTCAGGGTGTGAACGGTGGGTCCGGGAGCTGTGCGGGATCCAGTTTGGGGTGTGAATAGTGGGTCCGGGGGCTGTGCGGGATCTGGTTCAGGGTGTGAATGGTGGGTCTGGGGGCTGTGCGGGGTCCTGTTCGGGGTGTGAACGGTGGGTCCGGGGGCTGTGCGGGATCCGGTTCAGGGTGTGAACGGTGGGTCTGGAGGCTGTGCGGGGTCCTGTTCAGGGTGTGAACGGTGGGTCCGGGGGCTGTGCCAGGTCCAGTTCGGGGTGTGAAAGGTGGATCCGGGGGCTGTGCGGGGTCCGGTTTGGGATGTGAACGTTGGGTCCGGGGGCTGTTGAGGGTCGTTTACATATGTGTTTTATTAAAAAAAACAAAATTAACAACAAAATACACAAGATTGCTTTTTAAAGTTTGGATTTATACAAAAAACACAAGAAAAATATAGCTTATGGAAATAAAGTTAGGTGTTTTTTACCAGAGATAAGGAGTCTGCCCCCCCACCACCTTCCTACTCATCCGCTCTTCCCACCCCACTTCCTTCTTTTCTAATGTTTTTTAAAATCTAAACCGAGGACAAACACATTTTAAAGAAAGCCCCAGCCCCAGAGCTCAGGCCCTGGGGGTAAGAAAGCTGTCCTGAGTTTCTGGGGGAATGCTGATAACTCTTTTAGTGAATCAGTTTTGTAGGCAGCCATTCAGTGTTAGTTGTTATGCTTTAGCCCGGGCAAGCGTTTGGCATTCGGAAGCACCTTCCCACTTTATGTGGTATTATCTCCCCTACACTACGGCCTATCAGATATATTGACAAAAACAAACTTAAAGATACTTTGTAGCAATGGCTGCAAAGCAACAATTACAATTGTGTTGATCATTGTCTTGTCTAAGCCCCTAGAGAACATTTTTTGTTGTGTTTTTATAAAACACTTTTATGCAAGCTGTAGCCTTAGATGCTGTACAGCATTAAATAATATGACCCAGTAGATGAGAGACCTGAGACATTGTTGAAATCAGAGGGGTCATGATTAAGTCCGAATGCAGAGGGCTGCGGGGGGGAAGGAGGGATGAAAAGGTCCAGCCGAAGCAGAAGACGGTTTGATTTAAGAGGGGTTCTGGGGCTGCTTTGCAATGGTCCAGATGCCCCAACAGCCTATATCCCTCGTGCACAAGTGCCAGGGCTGGGTGGGGTGGGTGGGTCTTTGTTAGAGGAACAAGCCGCTCTTATACCTCTTGTTGTTGTTGACAAACTGTAACCTAACTGCACGTATACTATGGGGGCAACCTACTTCCCTTTTGACAAACCCCACACTCCTTGAAGTCCATAAAAACACACTTCACACTGTTGTTTTCAACTGACATTTTATTTTACAACACGTCCTGTTTTGTTCCCAAAACACGCTCTAACTTAGCAAGATTTTGTAATTTGCTGAACGAAGTAGACAGTCAACATTTTGCATTAAACATTTATCTGTCGGTTTGATAATTTCATCTAAAATGCTATGTGGGTCCTCGGCCTCTGTCACTTTGTCCACCAATTCTGCCCTCAGAGCTAAATGTTCCTGGGTTAAATAGAGGCACTGCAATGCATATCCCAACATGATGATGATATTTAACACACTCTCCATACACAAACTACCGCTAATTTCTTTAATTTTACAGTTCACATCATCTAAAGACCAGTACACGCAGTCATGGTGCCTCTGACCAGGGACATCTATGGTGCACCTAGGACAATCCTCATTTTGTTTCTCTTTGAGCTGCTCACACAATTGCACACATCACAATTTTACGGTTATGAACTCGCACAGGCTTAATACCGAATTTCTCCCTCAACTTTAGATAGTACAAGCCTATAGAATAAGCATCCCCCTTTGTTTTGGCATTCTGTTGAGCATCTGGGTTTGGGTCTGGTTTTGGGTCGGTGTCCAGAACCTCCAAGTCCTCTGAAGAACCATCGCTCAGCTGCTGAAAAAATTATACGTGTAAGGCATCTTTGTACTTTTTCATAACATGATTTTAAAACCTTTTACACCATGTGTCAAGAGACCCCTTCCACATGCAGCTTTTAAAAACAACAAACAACAACAAATGCAATATGTCTCTGTGCAGGCTTGATCCAAAAGGCTCTAGCCAACCGAGCACCGGTGACTGGGTCCCTGACAAACCATCCCTTGAACGTTCTTACATACAACATATCTATGCCTCGTCTCCGTACAGCTCTTTGTCTGAAATGTTTGGGTTCTCCTGGCCGGGGTCCTGAGTCTCAAACAAATCTTGGCCCAGTGATCTGGCCACCTGTTTCTCCACCACGTCGTTCTTGCGGGTACAGGCATTGCTAGCCTGTTTCCCCACTCCCATGACCCGTCTCAAACACTTTTTGCCACAATGGTATGTTTGTTACTTCAGGTCCCATGGCAGTGACCGTAAAACATTTCTTCATGAGAGGTTTGACTGCCGTGTTGGCCAGGGCCTTCTAGGTGCAGCCATCTTTAATCATCAGACCCGTTTAAATAGAAGCTTCTCCTTACTTTAGCCAGGCCACACAATACTCTTGGACAATAGTTTAGGGCTGACGTTGCTCTCCCTCCCTAAGTATTGGGATGCAAATAATGATCTTGGGCGGCCCAGCTTACCCCTTGCTCCCCTGGCTTATGAAGCTGTACACTGGCCACCTTGACAGCACCAAGAAAAGATTCACCTGCTAGCTCAGCAGGTGCAGAATGCCAGCTGAATGTGCTTTCGGCAGACTGAAGGGGCGCTGGTGTTGTTTACTCACTAGATTGGACCTCAGTGAGAAAAATTTCCCAATGGTTACAGCTGCCTGTTGTGTCCTGCACAAAATCTGTGAGGCAAAGTTGCTGCTGGGTTGGAGGGCAGTGGTAAAGCCGCTGTCTTCTGACTTTGAACAGCCAGACACAGGGGTCATTAGAAGAGCTCAACATGGAGCTATGCAGCTGAGGGAGGGGTTGGAAGGCCACTTTAACCGTCAGCCACAGAGGCGTGCTGTGCTGGCCTGAAGTGTTGTGGGGTGGGGGTGGTGTTAGGAATTGTGTAGTGCTTGGTGTATGTTTATGAATGTCACATTGACTTTTAATGAACCTAGGAATTATGTGATGCTTTGTGTGCATTTATAATTATTGCACAGTGTGTTTGTAACTGAACCTGAGAGCTCTGTGGTCCTACTCCATTACAAGCAGTGTGTGCTTTTGGTGGCATGAGGCATTCTGTTGGATATGTTAAGAAGTAATAAAGAGGAATTTATTTCCAAAATATAAAAATTCATTGTATACCAGAAACAGCGCAAAACATTCATGTGAAATTAAAACCCAGTACAGTGAAAACTTATAAATTAACAGAACTTTAACATTAGCCCGCTAGAAAACATTTGTGCCCATTTCCATCCATTTCTGCCAAACACACACCAGTCACGGCTCTCTCAGGTCAGTGCACATGATGCTGCAGTTTTCCTTACTGTCCCCTGGCACGGAGTGGCAGTAGGGTGACCAGACGTCCCGATTTTATCGGAACTGTCCCGATATTTGCTTGTTTGTCCCGCCTCCCGACCAATGTGCGGTTGGGACACTGGACAAACAAGCAATTTTGCCCTCCCGGAAGGGCTCTTGCCCCCCCCCCGACTCCTCCTCCTCCATCCCCCATGGGCGCCCTCCCCAAATCCCCGCCCTGGCCCCGCCTCTTCCCCATGCATGTGGCACTCCTCCTCCGTTCCAGGCTTGCTGCTGTAATGGCGGGGCAAGCCTGGAGGGAGGGGGTGGTGGCTGGCTTCCAGTTCCTGGAGCTGGTGAGTAGGGGCACTGGGCGGGCAAGGGGGGCTGGCCAGGGGGCTGCTCCCCCAGGAGGTAGAGGGGGGGCTCCGGACCGCAGCAGCGGCGGGGGAGAGTGGCTCGGGGCCGCACGAGTGGCCATGTAAAGTTTATCAGCTTGGACGGGACCCCAGCCGGCTCCCCGCCCCGCGCCAGCATGTTGTGCCAGCCGCCACAGGCCAGGTAAGGAGTCGAGTTGCCCCCTCCCCCCTTGTCCTAGCTCCTCAGCTGAGACCCCCATCACCCTCCTGGGGGATCAGCCCCCTTGCCAGCCCCCCTTGCCCTCCCGGTGCCTGTACTCACTAGCCGCAGGAACTGGAAGCCGGCCACCATCCCCTCCCTCCAGGCTTGCGTCGGCATTCCAGCTGCAAGCCTGGGAGGGAGGAGGAATGCCGCTCAGCTGAGGAGCCAGGGGGAGGGAGGGACTCGGTTCCTTACCTGGCCTGCAGCGGGGTGGCGGGACGTGCCGCATGTGCCCGGGGTCCTGGGGGGGGGGGGGGAGGGCCAGCGGCCACATCGCGGCCGGCACCTACAAAACAGCTTTTTTTTTTTACTTTTTTTTTGCTCTGCCCCCCCCCACCCCCCGCGCATCCCGATATCCTTCCCCCTCCCCCCCGGCATCCCGATATTTCCTGTCAGTGATCTGGTCACCCTAAGTGGCAGGGGCAGGAATGTGGCCCCTGATGCCACGTGGAATGTTTTGGGGGTGGGTGGGTAGGAGCTGCTGAAATTGAGTTCTTCATTGATTGCAAAGGGAGGCCAGCCCAGGACTGTTGGACTGGTCAACAAGAGTCTGCAGCACTTGTGTTTTCTGCCTGAGAAGCCCCATTATGTCCTGGTGCATCTCCCTCTTCTTTTCCTGCTGGGCCTCCCGGGTCTTTCTCCTGTCCACTCCTTCCTTCTCCAGGCAGTCTGCTCTATTCACCCTCCAGGCCACCTGTCCACAGTCCGATGCAGCACTGCCTTGCAGAGTCATAGAATCATAGAATCATAGAATATCAGAGTTGGAAGGGACCTCAAGAGGTCATCTAGTCCAACCCCCTGCTCAAAGCAGGACCAATTCCCAGCTAAATCATCCCAGCCAGGGCTTTGTCAAGCCGGGCCTTAAAAACCTCCAAGGAAGGAGACTCCACCACCTCCCTAGGTAACGCATTCCAGTGTTTCACCACCCTCCTAGTGAAATAGTTTTTCCTGATATCCAACCTGGACCTCCCCCACTGCAACTTGAGACCATTGCTCCTTGTTCTGTCATCTGCCACCACTGAGAACAGCCGAGCTCCATCCTCTTTGGAACCCCCCTTCAGGTAGTTGAAGGCTGCTATCAAATCCCCCCTCATTCTTCTCTTCTGGAGACTAAACAATCCCAGTTCTCTCAGCCTCTCCTCATAAGTCATGTGCTCCAGACCCCTAATCATTTTTGTTGCCCTCCGCTGGACTCTTTCCAATTTTTCCACATCCTTCTTGTAGTGTGGGGCCCAAAACTGGACACAGTATTCCAGATGAGGCCTCACCAATGTCGAATAAAGGGGAACGATCACGTTCCTCGATCTGCTGGCAATGCCCCTACTTATACAGCCCAAAATGCCGTTAGCCTTCTTGGCAACAAGAGCACACTGTTGACTCATATCCAGCTTCTCGTCCACTGTGACCCCTAGGTCCTTTTCAGCAGAACTGCTACCTAGCCATTCGGTCCCTAGTCTGTAGCAGTGCATGGGATTCTTCCATCCTAAGTGCAGAACTCTGCACTTGTCCTTGTTGAACCTCATCAGGTTTTTTTCTGCCCAATCCTCTAATTTGTCTAGGTCCCTCTGTATCCGATCCCTACCCTCTAGTGTATCTACCACGCCTCCTAGTTTAGTGTCATCTGCAAACTTGCTGAGAGTGCAGTCCACACCATCCTCCAGATCATTAATAAAGATATTAAACAAAACCGGCCCCAGGACCGACCCTTGGGGCACTCCACTTGAAACCGGCTGCCAACTAGACATGGAGCCATTGATCACTACCCGTTGAGCCCGACGATCTAGCCAGCTTTCTATCCACCTTACAGTCCATTCATCCAGCCCATACTTCTTTAACTTGGTGGCAAGAATACTGTGGGAGACCGTATCAAAAGCTTTGCTAAAGTCAAGAAATAACACATCCACTGCTTTCCCCTCATCCACAGAGCCAGTTATCTCATCATAGAAGGCAATTAGGTTAGTCAGGCACGACTTCCCCTTCGTGAATCCATGCTGACTGTTCCTGATCACTTTCCTCTCCTCTAAATGTTTCATAATTGATTCCTTGAGGACCTGCTCCATGATTTTTCCAGGGACTGAGGTGAGGCTGACTGGCCTGTAGTTCCCCGGATCCTCCTTCTTCCCTTTGTCTCACTGAACAATTCCTCCCTTATCTGCTTTCTTCTCCTTCTCATCGGGGCCAGGCGATCTGTGGTGTGGAGGGGACACCCGCACCCCTCAAGGCCCAAGGGAAGCACAGCTTCCCCGTACAGCTGGCTGGTGAGACAGGCCCAGCAGGGAGCACCAACCCCCAGCCATACACTCTGGGCCAGGATTCCCTGCAGAGGCGCGTGATGTTGGGCACCCAACTGGAGATGCCTTGAATGGGGCCTGATATCCAAACCGGACCCTGCACAGTCCCCGGACCCACCGTTCCCATCCTGATCCAGATCCCGGAAAGCCCCCAGACCCTGCACAGTCCCCGGATCCACCATTCCCATCCTGATCCGGATCCCGCAAAGCCCCTGGACCCCTCACAGCCCCCGGCCCCAGCATTCACACCGCGAACCAGACCCAGCACGGGTCAAGGATGCATTATTCACATCCCGAACCGGACACCGCACAGCCCCCGGACCCACCGTTCACATCCCGAACTGGACCCCACACAGCCCCCGGACCCACCGTTCACATCCCGAACCGGATCCCGCACAGCCCCTGGACCCCGCACAGTCCCCATACCCAGCATTCACACCCTGAACCGGACCCAGCAAGGGCCCAGGATGCACCATTCACACCCGAAACCGGATCCCGCAAAGCTCCCAAATAAACCATTTACAGTCCAAACTGGATCCTGCAAAGCCCCTGGACACCGCACAGCCCCCAGACCCACTATTCACACCCCAAACCGGACCCCGCACAGCCACCGGACCCAGCATTCACACCCCAAACAGGAACCCGCACAGCCCACAGACTCTCCTTTCAAACCCTGAACTGGACCCTGCACAGCACCCAGATCCACCGTTCACACCCCGAACCGGACCCCGCACAGCTCCCATACCCAGCATTCACACTCCAAACCAGACCCCGCACAGCTCCCGGACCCACCATTGACAGCTCGACCCGGACCCAGCACAAGCCCGGGATCCACAATTCAGAGCCCGAACCGGATCCCACAAAGCCCCCGGACTCCGCACAGCCCCCAGACCCACTATTCACACCCCGAACCGGACCCTGCACAGCTTCTGGACCCACCATTCACACCCCAAACCGGATCTCGCACAGGTCCCGGACCCACCATTCACATCCCGAACCAGATCCCACACAGCTCCCGGACCCACCGTTCACACCCTGAACCGGATCCCGCACAGCTCCTGGACCCAGCATTCACACCCGGAACCGGATCCCGCACAGCCCCCGGACTCTCATTCACAGCCCAAACCGGACCCAGCACGGGTCCAGGATCCACCATTCACACCCAGAAACGGACCCCGCACAGCTCCCGGACCCACCGATCACACCCTGAACCAGATCCCGTACAGCTCCCAAACCCACCATTGACAGCTCGACCCGGACACAGCACGGGCCCAGGACCCACTATTCACAGCCCAAACCAGATCCGACAAAGCCCCCGGACTCCGCACAGCCCCCAGACCCACCGTTCACATCCCGAACCGGATCCCGCACAGCCCCCGGACCCACCGTTCACATCCCAAACCGGATCCCGCACAGCCCCCGGACCCACCATTCACATCCCGAACCGGATCCCGCACAGCTCCTGGACCCACCGTTCACACCCTGAACCGGACCCTGCACAGCCCCCATACCCAGCAGTCACACCCCGAACCAGACCCAGCAAGGGTCCAGGACGCACCATTCACATCCCGAACTGGACCCCGCACAGCCCCTGGACTCCCATTCACAGCCCGAACCGGACCCAGCACGGGCCCAGGACCCACTATTCACAGCCCGAACCAGATCCTACAAAGCCCCCGGATCCGCACAGCCTCCAGACCCACCATTCACAACCCAAACCGGACCCCGCACAGCCCCCGGACCCAGCATTCACAGCCCAAACCGGACCCCGCACAGCTCCCGGACCCACCGTTCACGCCCCGAACTGGATCCCACAAAGCCCCCGGACCCCGCACAGCCCCCGAACACNGCCCCGAACTGGATCCCACAAAGCCCCCGGACCCCGCACAGCCCCCGAACACACTGTTCACACCCCGAACCGGACACTGCACAGCCCCCAGACCCACCGTTCACACCCTGAACCGGACCCCGCACAGCCCCCAGACCCACCATTCACACCCTGTACCGGACCCCGCACAGCCCCTGGACCCACCGTTCACACCCCGAACCAGATCCCGCACAGCCCCCGGACCCACCGTTCACACCCCGAACCAGACCCCGCACGGCTCCCGGACCCACCGTTCACACCCCGAACCGGATCCCGCACAGCTCCCGGACCCACCGTTCACACCCCGAACCGGATCCCGCACAGCTCCCGGACCCACCGTTCACATTCCGAACCGGATCCTGCACAGCTCCTGGAACCCGTCCTGCTCCCGCCCCAGGCACACCCCGGTCCAGAATGCCAGCCCCTGACCCAGGCACCTCACTTCTCCCCCCCTCCCTGAGTACCATCACCCCCCCGCCTCCCAGCACAGAGCGAAGCTTGAAGAGAGACAGAAAGGGAACAAGGGGGGCTCCTGTTTGCTTGGGTTGGGGGGCGAGTGGAATCACTCCAGACCCCACACTGAGGAGCCGTGGGCTGGTGGTAGAGGGAGGGAGAGAGCGAGCCCCATTCAGTGCTGATGGAAGTGCACACCTCAGCAAAAACAGCGCACATCCACAGACACACACACCCCACAGGAACAGCACCCTGCAGCAACAACAGTACACACACACACACACACAGCGTGCACACACACTAACACCAGTGCACATACCCACATCAGCAATAGTAGCATGCTGTGTTCACACACACACACACACACACACACAGAATAGTGCACACATACATCCCCCAGGAACAACAGTGCACAAACACAAACCAGCAACCACAGTACACAGATACACATGCCCCAGTGACAACAGCACAAACACACACGCAAGAACACACACTCCTTCCCTCCACAGACAACACACAGCCACATGCACTCACCCTCAACACACGATCACCCCCCAGAAACCTTACTCCCTGTGCGCAGACACCCCACATACCTGGCTCCCCTAGGCACCAGTGAGGTGCTGGAGGAGGCTCCCAGGAGCCCCAAGTTAAAATTCCACCAGCAGAGGAGGGAAGTCACACACACACACAAACACACACACTGTTCTTTAGACTGACTTTCTCTCTCTCTCTCTCTCTCTCACATACATACACATACACACACACATACACACACATTCTGCCATGGGGCGGTCTTACATACACAGTCTTGGGAAATCACGTACCTACACACAACACAAATGCTCATAACACACCCACACACAACACATAACCTCATATTCCTCCCCAACATACCCACACACAACACATACCCTGATATCCCCGCACAAAATAAAACAAACATACACATTCATCTCCCAACACAACCAAAAAAATCCATCCTTCACAGCACACCCACTCATTCCCTCACACACACTCCAAGGCACACCCATTCTCCTCTCTGCCACAACACATACATTCACACAACCCCCCTCCCCCATCACACAGGTGCATTCAACCTCCTCCCACACACGTTTTCATTCCCGCTGTTGATCCCCCACACACAGCAGGTAGCAGACACCCTCCCACCACACACACACTCTCTGGCTCCACACACACACACACACACACACACACACACACACACACACACACACACACACACACACAGTATAAGTAGTATATACCTCGATAGTATTCATCACTATGTATTTCTGACAGGTTTCCACACTGCATTTTGGGCTTATGTCCCGCCCTCCAGTCCCATTTCCATTGGTCTTGAGGTTTGGTACCAGACATTTTGAATATATATATATATATATTTTATGTTTGAATGGGGGAATGTTACGTGCTTGTGCTTTGATATATTTGGTTAATTGTTTAGAAAAAAAAGGTTGAAAGAATAGAGAGGCCTTAAAGGCATAGGCGCCGACTCTGTGGGTGCTCCAGGGCTGGAGCACCCACGGGGAAAAATTGGTCAGTGCTCTGCACCCATCAGCAGGTCGCCGAGTCCTGCTTCTCCCCCCTCCCTCCAGCACTTGTGCCACGAAACAGCTGTTTCACATGGCAAGCGGTGGGAGGAAGGAGGAGGAACGCGGTGCACTCAGGGAAGAGGCGGGGCTGGGGTGGGGATTTGGGGAGGGGTCCAATAGGGGCAGGAGGGGGCGGAGGTGGGGCAGGGCCAGGGCCGAGGCTGGGGGTGCGAGCTGCAGCGGTACAGGAGCCAGCAAACTGAGCTGTAAACAGGGGAGTTTGAGTGGGAGTTTGCAAGGGGAGTTTGAGGGGAAGACTAAGAGAGCCAGGCTAGTGAAGGGAGTGTGTGGTGGTCTGGTAGTGTTCTGCTGCTCATTGGGGGTTTGTGTTGCTGTGGGTGGTGGTGTTTTGGTTTGGTTTGTGTTTCCCGGACTAACAGAACTTAGGTGAGAAGGCTATGACAGATACATAGGCAGCAGTGGTAGTGACCCAAGTGGAAGACACAATAAAGATGACTGGATGTGGAAGCTGCGGTATGTACATGATCCTGGAGGGGGTGCCTGAAAAAAGTTTCGTCTGCATGAAGTGCCACCTGATAGAGCTGATGGAAGAAAAGATCCGAGGATTGGAGATGCAGGTGGAAACTCTGGTTGAGTTTAGAAGGGGGTTCGGACCAGATGATGGAGCAAAGACATGAGGAGGCTGAAGGGAAAAGCGCAAACTTGCAGATGGAAGCAGGACCAAAGGACTCTGAGGGGAGACTGCTGGGTGAGGAAAGTGGACAGTGGAAGCACGTGACTAAGAGAACCAGGCAGAGGAAAAGCCGGGCTAGTGAAAGAGAAATAGAGCTCAGGAACAGGTTTGTGGAGTTGGAAAATGAAGAAGGGGCACGGCAGGTGGTCGCTGAAGGTGAGAGGTCAAGGAAGAAGAGAAGAGCAGCTAGTCCTACAGGAAGAGGGGAAGAGTCAATGGAGATAACACCAAATATAAGCCCCAGGAGAATAGAGAATGGGTTGCGGAGGATTGCAAGGGACAATAGGAGTCAAGAGGACTTGCAGCCAGAGGGAACAGGGGATAGACCAGAGAATCACACCATCACCAGGAAAAGGCAGGTCTACGTGATCGGGGACTCCTTACTGAGAAGAATAGACAGGCCTGTAACCAGAGCTGATCCAGAGAACAGAAGGATGTGCTGTCTGCCAGGTGCTAAGATACAGGATGTGGACCTGAGGCTGAAGAGGATCCTAATGGGAGCAGGAAAGAATCCGCTGGTTGTACTTCATGTGGGAACAAATGATACGGCTAGATTCTCTCTGGAATGAATCAAGGAAGACTATGCCAGGCTGGGGAAGATGCTTAAGGAATTCAAGGCTCAGGTGATCTTCAGTGGGATTCTGCCTGTTCCTAGAGAAGGGCAACAAAGGTGTGACAAGATTATGATGATCAACAGATGGCTCAGGCAGTGGTGCTATAAGGAGGGCTTTGGGATGTATGGCCACTGGGAAGCATTCATGGACTGAGGACTGTTCTCTTGGGATGGACTTCACCTGAGTAGGGAGGGAAATAGACTTCTAGGATGGAGGCTCGCACAACTGATTAAGAGAGCTTTAAACTAGGAATTTGGGGGAGATGGTTGGGAGATGTCCAGGTAATCTCCAAGCCAGATTTTAACATTGAGAGGGAAGAAAACGAAGTAAGAAAGGATACAGCCATGGGTAAGAGAATGGACATCAGGAGGAAGGGTAGTGTAGATACCAGTCTAATAGGTGATACTGGCAGTAGAATGTCTGGGTAAGAAGGTACCTCCCGGACCTGATCCTGGCATAAATATTTTGATCAATGCTTATAACTGTATTGTTGCTAGGATACAGAATCGAAGGGTGTATAGGCTTATGGTGGGATTTTGGATGGGACCAGCACCACATGGCCTTGGGACTACTAAAGGAATATTTGTGGGGAAACTGAGTCATGGTTCACCTTCAGAAACTTATCAGGAAAAAAAATATTTCCAGCACTATGGCCATGTTAACGTGAGGACGCCCCCTGCCCTCCAGCTCCCCACTCTGTCAGGTTGGCACTGTGCCCCACATTTGACATCTTCAAAGGTCAGTCACAGATTTATGACAGCTCCTCACACAGTGGCCCAGGACCAAGGGGGGGGGCATGATGGGGGGGGTACTTGGGGGGCAGGAGGAGCTCCTCATATGCTGGCCTGGAGTCGAGAGGGGCTGTGATGGGTGGTGATGGGGGGGGGGGCAGAAGGAGCTCCTCACACACTGGCCCAGAGCCGAGGGGGGCTGTGATGGGGGGCAGGCGACCCCAGCAGGTTGGGTAGGTGGGCAGGGAGATGGTCTCTGGACTAGGCAGGTGACTGCCCAGCATGGAGCGGAGCTCTCTGCTCTCAGCTAGAGCCTCAGAGAGGGGCTCACTCCTCTTCCCCCAGTGCCGCCCCCCAGCCAGGGCCCTGAGAGCCGAGAGAGGATGCCAGCAGCTCGCAGCAGCACGACAAGGGCCCAGTGTGTGTGGCTTGGCAGCGCCTGGTCTGCTGCACCTTGGGCTGTGTGCTGGGCCTGGCTTGCTCCCTTCCTAGGAGGGGGTGGGGGGGCACCAGCTGACCCTTTTCATTGCAGGGGAAGCGGGTGCTTCCAGGCAGCTGCAGCAGGGAGCTGTTGGCTGGCAGGAAGAGGAAGAGGCTCTGCTTATCTCCCCAAACAAACCCAGCGGAGCCAACAAAGGCAGGGTCAGCACCAGGCTGCCCTGGCAGGGGCTGGGGATGTCTCTCCCTCTGCAGGAGGTTTCCCCGGTGATGGGGCAGCACGTGGGGGCCAACACCTCCACCCACGCAGCTGACAGTCCTGCTGCGGGGACAATGGGGCTCTTCATTGGCCTGCTCCCTGGCTGCTCCTTCAGAGGGGGCTTCTCTGCTCCGCTTAGCCCTGATCCTAGCAGCTGAACTGCGCCTCGTCCCCCTCCCTCCCCGGCAGCAGCAGCCACAAACCAGGGCACAAGGAGGCCGAATGGGGACAGTGACGGTGCCAAGGTTAGGACAGTTTCCAAAGTCACTGGCTGGTTCAGGGGGAGGGGGAAGAGAGAGACTTTGGGCTGGACTCTCCAGCCTGCTGTACCTTGTCCTGTCATTCCCCTAGTACAGAGCCTGATGGGGAACTAGGGCCTTTAACCTCTAGGGCACCGGGTCAAACATCACACAGGTCAGCAATAGCCACCCGTGGTCACCAGCTGCTGGCGGCTCAGTGGCCTGTGTCACTGTGCAATGAGTTTACCTGGTCTCAGCGCAGCAGGGCGGTGTTTGCTGTACGCAAGCCCCAGCTGTCACCATTTAGCTCCACTGCAAGAACTGAATGGGCCGTGGAGACTGCACTGCCCCTCGGCCCCAGACTGCTTGTGATGGTGGGGGGCAGGGCTCGGCAGCCCTGGGGCTCGGCAGCCCTGGGGCTCAGTCACGGTTTATGATTTATGATCCTAAAAGCTCATGCTTCAAGTCACCTACAGGGGTCAGGAAGGGATTCCCACCCCAGTGTATTCTTCTGCTACATCAGGGATGGCGGGTGGGCCAGGGCTCTGAGATGGTATGAGCATTCTCTCTCTCTCGGGTGTCTGGTTCGTGCTCCCATGCTCAGGGTCTAACTGATCACCATATGTGGGGTCAGGCAGGAATTTTCCCCCAGGTCATATTTTTTTCCTTCCCCCTGCAGTGTGTGGGTCACTTGCCAGGATTATCTGGGTACCTCACTTAATCATTTCCCTGCCAGTGTGGGGGCCTCGGGCACTAGTGCACCTCGGACCCCTCTAGTCTCAGCCTGTGGCACCTACCAAGTCTCCTGTGGGCTGTAATACCTTGGTCTCAATTCGGATGCTGGGGTAGCGTGCGGGTGCTGGCTGAGGCTGGTGGCCTCCGCTATACAGGTCAGATTGGATGGTCCGTTTCTCTCTTCCGCTCTTACCCCCTCTGACGCTTGAGGGAGGGTGGGGAAAACTCCCAGCACTGCTGCTTCCCGGGGTGGCTCAGGGTCCAGTCACCAGGGCTGCTAGGCTGAAATGTCCTCAGCACTATAGTTACTTGAAAACTACCACACCCACCCGCCAGTCCCTTCCTCCCTCCCTTGTGCTGCACCCTCTAGACCAGCCAACCACGTCTTGCCTGTATGCTCAGGGTTTAACTGATGGCCATATTAGGGGTCAGGAAGGAATCTTCTCCCGGGTCAGACTGGCAGAGACACTGGGTTTTTTTTTGCCTTCCTCTGCAGCGTGGGGCCCAGGTCACTTGCAGAGTTAGTGTAAATGGCAACGTCTCTGTCACATGAACTCTTTAAATCAGGATTTGAGGCCTTCAGTAACTCAGGCAGAGCTCAGGGGTCTATTCCAGGCAGGGCCAGCTTTAGGCCGATTCCCCTGAATGGGGCCCCGCGAGGATGGTTCCAGGGAGGCGCAGCGCGGCCCAGTCCAGCCCTGGCCAAGCGCGCGGCTCCCTCCGGCCTGGCCCCGGCCGAACACCCACAGCCCCAGCCCGCTCCCGGCTGACCAGCTCCAGCCTGGCTCGGGCCCCGTGGCGCCGGTCTCAGCCCCGGCTGAGCGACTCCGGCCCGGCCCTGGCCTGGCCTGAGCGGACCTGGCCTGGACCCGGCCCCGGAACCTGACCCAGCCCGGACCGAGCGGACCCGGGCCCTGACCCGGCCGAGCAGCTCCAGCCCGGACCCGGACCAAGCGGACCCAGACCTGGCCGAGCGACTCCAGGCAGCACGGTAAGAGAGTGTTGGAAGAGGGCAAGGGAGTTCAGGGGGTTGTGGGCGGGGTAGATAGGGGTCAGGGTGGTCAGAGGGCAGGGAACAGGGGAATTGAATGGGGGAAGAGTCCCAGGGGGGCAATCAGGAATGAGAGGAGGGGTTGGATGGGGCAGCAGGGGGCAGTCAGGGGACAGGAAAGGGGGGTGGATGGGGCAAGGGTCCTGGGGGGGGGGTGTCAAAAACTTTAGGTAGGGTTAGCATGCATCCGCATACATTACGCAATGTATGTAATAGATAATTTTGTTATTTATATAGTTATGGAAAGTAAATAATACATGGAAGAAATAAAAGGTGTTTTTTTACATAGGTTTTTTTTTTTTTAAGTCATCCCTGTCGGGGCCCCGCACTTCCTAAGCCGGCCCTGATTCCAGGAGTGGGTGGGGGAGATTCTGTGGTCTGCCAGGTGCCGGGGGTCAGACGATGATTGTCATGGTCCCCTTCTGGCCTTAAAATCGGAGTCTGTGTGAAAACGGCTGGTGCAGAAGCGCTCTGGGTAAAAGCTCAGTCCTGCACCGTCAGTAAATTCCTGGTCAGGGGGTCGAGTAATGCTACTTCTTGCTTTGGCGCCACCTGCTGGCCGCGTTCTCACAACAGCTGCTTGGTGTTTTGGGTACAGTAGAACCTCAGTTACGAACACCTGCGGGAATGGAGGTTGTTTGTAACTCTGAACAAAATGCGCTTTCAAAAGTTTACAACTGAACAATGACTTAATACAGCTTTGAAACTTTACTCTGCAGAAGAAAAATCTGCTTTTAATCATCTTAATTTAAATGAAACAAGCACAGTTTTCTCACCTTGTCAAATCCTATTTATGTTTCCCTTTATTTTGTAGGAGTTTACACTGAACACATTACTGCGCTGTAGTTGCTATCTTTGGCGCTGCTGCTGCCTGACTGTGTACTTCCGGTTCCAAAGGAGGTGTCTGGTGGACCAGTCAGTTTGTAACTCTGAGGTTCTACTGTAATGTTAGGTGGTCGGTAAGCCTGGTGGCTCAGTGCATTGCCGGCATGTCCAGGAGCTGAGGGGAGTGTGTGTGAGTGCCCTGTGCGAGAGGGAGGGGGCAAACCTGACAGATGGCAGTCAGATTGCTCCATGCACCACGGGAAGGCGCTGGGACACGAGGTAGAAGGCGCTATAAGAACCTGTCCAGGAGGGAGGCTGGAGGTTATAGTGCAGGGAGCTGAGGTGCCCAGGGGGGCTCACCCAGCCAGGCATAGTGCAGAATGTCCAGGGTGAATACTTGTCTACAGCACCCCCACGGTTAGTGGAGACCCCCCACTAGTGACTGCTCTCTAGGAGCCGCCAGGGTTTTGAAGGCTCCCCTCTCTTTGGCCTAGTCTTCACTTACCGGCTGGTCCGGAGGCACGCCATCGATGTTCTGGGATCGATTTATCGCGTCTGGTTAAGACGCGATAAATCGATCCCGGATCGATCCCGGAAGTGCTCACAATCGACGCCGGTACTCCAGCTCGCCGAGAGGAGTACGCGGCGTCGACGGGGGGAGACTTCCGGCCGCGTCTGGACCGCGGTAAGTCCGGAGTAAGGTACTTCGAATTCAGCTACGTTATTAACGTAGCTGAATTTGCGTACCTTAGTCCGAAGTCCGGACTAAGTGTAGACCAGCCCTTAGTCACAAGCAGCACTAGTCCCCCTACTCCAGCATGCAGCACATTCACTCAGCTTTGACCTCTGAGCTAGTTTTTAACCTACCTGAAGGGCAGAGGATCCACACCACCAACTGTGAAAGCGATGGCTACGGACCCAGGAGACCAAAGCAGCACACAGATGCTTCTTCCTTTCACCACGGGTCATCGGTTTACATGAGTTTAACTCTTTACGACTCTTCAGAAACGAGTTGCTGAGGGTTCAGGTTTTAGTGGGGTTGGAGTAGCCGACCCTATGGATGGATCTCTTGTTCCCTTTCTGGTTTGGCAGAACCTCCTCTACTCCAGGGGAAAACATTTTTCCTAGTATTTGCTTGGACATTTCTAACAGCTGTGGGGTCAGAGGGCTCTGCATCTCTTGCATATTTCTCTGTGCATTCCTCAGCACTCCAGGCTGGGTTTGGTTGTGTGGCCAAATCCTCCCCCCACCAAACAAAAGCTTTAATTTTCCCTAAGGGAAGGGATCCCTCGGCTTCACACAGCCACAGCGTTAGCCTCATATTATTTACAGGCCTCGTTAATATCTGCTGGTTTTGAGTACTTTCCCTGGGGAGGTTTCTGTTGCTGACATCCTTTTAGCATTGTCCAGCTGTTGGACCTGTTGGATGAGGGGCCCGTAGGCTTTATTACTTGAATCGCGGTGGAGAGTCTGATCAGGGCAGTACATCCTGCTCCTGTTTGCTACAGGACATGAGGCCATTAGAACAGTAGTTTGCTCAGCAGGAAGTAGTTGGTAATAATAAAAAAGAATAATATATGCCTATCTCATAGAACTGGAAGGGGCCCTGAAAGGTCATCGAGTCCAGCCCCCTGCCTTTACTAGCAGGACCAAGTACTGATTTTTTGCCCCAGATCCCTAAGTGGCCCCCTCAAGGATTGAACTCGCAACCCTGGATTTAGCAGACCAATGCTCAAACCACTGAGCTATCCCTCCCCCTTGTTAGGAAAATTATGGTCCTCCAATGATTTGTAGTGCCGCAGTGCCTACTGAGGCCAAACACCTGAGGTTTTTGGAGTAGGGTGAGGGTGCAGGAGAGGGAGGCTGAATCGTGGGAGTTGACACACTTCTCAGTGATCTGAGAGTTATAACACAAGCTCCCTTCTTGGTTTTTGCTTGTAGGAAGAGGTCACCTTGAGCATGCCGCTCCTGCTAGAATGCCAGTGCCTCTCCCAAGAGCTTTTTTGTTAACACTATTTGCAGTTCCTAGAGCAGTTTTGGCACAGAGCGAAGAGGAGGGATGAGGCTTAGTGAGCACTGATGGCTATTGCATAAACACAGTACCAGCATGCCTGGGGTGCCCCCTCTGTGACAGACCCTGGCCCCCACCACAGGGGTTCGCAACCTTTTCCTTTCTAAGGCCCCTGAGAACATGCTCTAAAAACTCCAGGGGCCACCTAGGCCCAATGAAGCTAAGATGCTCAGGCTTCATCTTCAGCCCCAGTTGGCAGGGCTTCAGCCCTAGGAGGTGGGGCTATAGCTTTCTGTCCCAGGCTTCAGGGCGGCTAACACTGGCCCTGCTTGGCAGACCCCTGAAGCCTTCTCGTGGTCCCCAGGGGGCACTAGACCTCTGGTTGAGAACCACTTTTAAATACAGCCTCCAACCCCCACATTCGAGAGGCTAGGGCTCTTCCTTGCTGCTGAGCTGGGGCTGGGTGCAAGGCAGTGACTAAAAGGGGAGCGGCTCCATTTCCAGTGCTCTGTTTAAAAACAACTGGAAGAGTCCACGTGGAGCAAAGCAAGAAAGAGCCAAGGGAGTGGCACTTAGAACACAGGGTCAGCTTTATTTTGAGCGGGTCAGGGAGTCCATCTGCCCCTTGCAACTCATCTCACCATGGCAGCCCGGGTGACGACGGTGCAACAGGGGGCTGTAGAAGTGGTAGGAACCTTGCACCCCAACCCTTGCACTTCCCTGCACTGAGAAATCACAAGGTACCAGGACCCCCGCAGGCTCAGTCCCCTTCCTGTGAGCCTCTTTCCCCCCCCACCCCCCACATTAAAGCATCAGTGGGTCTAAGTTTCCTGGGCCTGCTAACAGAGCCCCATGCCCCATGGCTGTGTAGTGAGGACTCTGAAAACCTCTCATCCATGCTCAGCTACAGAGTCGTTAAGGTTCAAACCCCACCCCCTCCATGGAGAATGGGTGCGCCGATCCCTTTGTGTAGTTAGACGCTCTGGCTCTGAGCCTCCTTTGGCCCAGTTACCATAGTCCTGAGGTCCAAGTCCCATCCAGCTTCTGCTCAGTGCCTCGAGGCCTCAGAATAGGAGTTTCCGTTAAGGTGGTGCTAGATTTTTCCCTTCTTTATCTGAAGAGGCATCAGCTACAAGGTGCTGGATAGGATGTTCTGGTGCCAAGAACTGGGCATAGATCTCCAGCATACCCCAAAAGGAAAAAGGTTCTTGCATTTTTACTGTACTTAAAAAACAAAAACAAAAAAACCCACCCCCCACAACACAGCTGACCTCCCGTCAGACCAGGCACAGTTCCTGTTTCTTTTAAAAAATAAATATTTATAAACAAAGGGAAGAGAGTTGAAGAACTACAATGTTAAAAACTGTCCTGCCAACAGCACCAATGTCTTTTGCATGTAAAATCACAAGAACAGGTTGTACACCGACACATCAATATAATACACAGTCGAACGGCCCTCCCCTTTCATGCGCTGCTCGGGTCCCCTCCACTGCAGGACTCCACATCTCCGAGATCACAGGGACCAACTCCTCCATGCTGCTCGCCAGTGCTGGGTCGGGACTGCTCAGTCTCCCTTGGTGATCAGGTCCTCAATATATGCATCCAGCTCATCGTCAGTATTAATATCGATGTCCTGAAACCAAAGGCGCAAGAGGAGGTTACTTACCTGTAACAGGAGGTTCTTCGAGATGTACGGTCTCGTATCTGTATTCCACTGAGGGCTCTGGACACATGGCCCATGTGTCCAGAGCCAAGAATTTGAAAGTAGTAGTGTTCGCTGGTATGCACATCTGCCCTTGCTTCGCCTCATGGTTTGTCCAAGGTAATAAAAGGCAGGGCGGACTGACCACAGCCTCAGTTCCTTCTCCCCCACAAACTGAACAGATTCGCAGCAGAGGGAAAGGAGGGTGGGAAGTGGAATACAGACAGGGAGCACACATCTCGAAGAACCTCCAGTTGCACGTAAGTAATCTTCCCTTCGTCGAGCGATGGTCCCTACTGTATTCCACTGAGGGTGATTAACAAGCAGTACCTAATTTGGAGGAGGGTGCAAGGAAGAGGATGGAATGGTGGACCGGAAGACAGCTGTGCCAAACAAGGCATCCCTCCCAGAGTTTTGCACCAAAGTGTAATAAGCAAGGAAGGTTTGTACTGAACTCCACACGGCTGCCCTGCATATGTCTGAAAGCGGTACATTGTGAAGGGTGACCGTAGTAGATGCTTGAGCTCTTGTGGAATGGGCTCTCTCCCCCCAAAGAGTGGAGGCTGTCCCAATAACCAACAGCATAATGCACCCCGAAATCCACTTAGACATCCTCTGTGTGGAGATTGCCTGCCTCTTAATCCTTTCAGTGACAGCAATAAACAGTCTAGGGGACTTCCTCAATGGTCTCGTCCTCTGCAGGTAGAAGGCCAAGGGCTCTGAAGAGGTTGAGGGAGTGAAGGCGCCGCTCCGCTGCTGAGGCATAAGGCTTCAGCAAGAAAGCAGATAAGTGCATGGATTGGTTGAGATGAAAGCAAGAAACAACCTTTGCAGAAACTTGGGATGCTGGCGCAGGGGAACTGTGTCACTATGGAACACAGGGGGGGGGGGGGGGGGGGGTCTCCCATCATTGCCCCAGTTCACTGATCCGTCTCACGGGAAGTAATAGCCCCAGGAAGGCACGGAAAGGAGGGATGGAAGGCACTAAGAAGAGGAGGTAGTCCAAAAAACAGGGAAGTCCTCAGGGACAAGGCCTCTCTGTTGGGCCCAGGAGGTGTAGCGCTTCTACTTGGCCAACTAGGAATACCTTGTGGACTCTTTCCTACTGCTTGAGAAGATGTCTTAGAATTATAGGACTGGAAGGGCCTCGAGAGATCATCTAGTCCAGTGCCCAGCACTCACAGCAGGACTAAGTATTATCTAGACCAGCCCTGACAGGTGTTTGTCTAACCTGCTCTTAAAAATCTCCAATGATGTACTGCCAACGAACATTCCCATTCTAGCAAAGATGCCCAACCAAAAACCAAGCTCTGAGGTGAAGTATCTGTGGATCAGGATGCCTGATCCTGCTGCCGTGTTGCGTGAGCAGCTCCAGGAAAGTTGGCAGAGGAAGCAGGGGAGAAGCTGACAGGAGAAGGTGGGGAAACCAGAACGGGGTGATCAGAATAATTGTGGTCTTCTCCCTTCTGATCTTGTGGGGGACTTGTGGCAGCAGTAGTAGAGGGGGAAAGGTGTAATTGATCCGGTCTGACCAGTGGAGGACAAGGGCATCGCCTTGGGAATGGGTTCAGAGCCCCCCCGGAGCAGCACGTACTGCACTTGCTGTTAGTGTGGGAGGCAAGGAGGTCCCTGGTTGGAGTCCCCCATAGGCTGAAAATGTCATTAACTACCGTGTTGTGAAGCTCCCAATCGTGATCGACTATGTATTTTCTGCTGAGAGAGTCCACAGTCATGTTCCGAGTCCCCAGAAGATAGGCTGCTGACAACAGGATCTTATGGGCAATGCACCAATCCCATAGATGAACCGCTTCCACACAGACTGTAGTTGACCTCATGCCCCCTTGTTAGATGATGTAATAAATGGTGGTGGTGTAGTCAGACACGATGAGAACATGATGAGAGTGAATGGACAGAAGAAATGCGCGAGTCTCTCCATACCACCTGAAGCTCCAGGATATTGATGTGCATTCTAGATTCCCGAGGGATTCAAGACCTTTGCATCATGTACTCGCCCATGTGGGCGCCCCATCTGGCGAGTGATATGTTCGTGATGATCGTTGTGTCCAGGAAGGATGGGAGGAAAGGCATCCCGGTGCAGTCCTGGCTCAGGTCCATCCACCACCGGAGGGAGGAAAGCACCTCGAGGATAGGGGGGGTGAGAACTGACAGCAGAAAGTCCATAGTATGTCGCGTGGGTGAATAGACCTTCTGGAGCCACAGCTAAAGACGGCCAAGTCGAAGGTGAGTGAAGGCGATGACGTACGTGCAAGCTGCCATGTGGCCAAGGAGGAATAGGCAATTCCTGTCCGGAACAGAAGGACCGTTGACTACTCAGGTGACGAGTTCCTGCACAGTCTGGGACCTGGGACATGTTGAGACCATGCTGATGGAGGCCCCTATGAAATCCAGGGACAGTGTAGGAACCAGAGTTGATTTTTCGACATTTACTGTTGTAGTTATGTTCCTGAAGTGGGGATAGGGTCAAACCCTCTCTTGCTGAACGGGAAGATTCTGAAGGTGGATATTGAGGCCAGGACCCCCAGTGCGGCCAACAGGATGGATTCAGCAGATGCTGCAGAGGGCCCCATGGAGTGGGTTACTCGTGGCTTCTCTGCTGGGGGAGAGGAGGGTACTGCTATGAAGCTAGAGGCCCCTTTGGGTAACTTGTAGTGGCAGTAGCGGATGGGTGGCCCTTGTGCTCCATCCAAATCCTCTGATAATGAAAACTAGGATTTCGGTTCCAAAGGTGGTATTGTTGGAACCCTATAAACCAGTGGTTCCCAGCAAGGGTCTGGGGCCCCCTGGGGGGCCGCAAGCTGGTTTGGGGGGGTCCGCCAAGCATGGCTGGCGTTCGATTTGCTAGGGCCCAGGGCAGAAAGCGGAAGCCCCACCCTGGAGGACTGCAGCCCGGGGCCCTGAGCTCCAGCACCTGGGGCTGAAGCTGAAGCCTGAGCAACTGAGTTTTGCGGTGGCCTGGACAATTATCACCGGGCAATTACCCTGCTTCCTACCCTTAATGCCAGCCACAGCTTTTATACGGAGAAAAACAATTGTTGTGGTACAAGTGGCCCGTGGAGATTTTGTAGCATGTTGTGGGGGCATCAGAAAGAAAAAGGTTGAGAACCCCTGCTATAAACCATAGGGGAAAGGATAGAAGCACAATTCGACTGAGAAGTCTGGGCTGGAGATTGTACCTCCCTAGGCACAGACTGTAGAGGAAGGCTTAGGGACCTCGCTTCCCCTATAGCAAACCGTTCATGAGGCCCAGGCGCCATCTCCAACCTCTCCAGAGTCAGTGGCATCTGCTCTGTAGCTGGAAGCAGGGCTGGAGCGGAGGACTGTTTCAAAGCCGCCAGTTCCCTTGACTTAGGGCAGGCTGACTTGGAAGGTGTGTGCGTCTCGGTGCTCGGTACTGGCCGATCCACTGGCCTGTGTGATTTCTTGTCATGCTTGTGAGCCTGCGAACGCACGACTTCTCCATGGCTGGAACTCGTGGAGGGTGCGTCCTCCTCCTTGGGCCTGGAGGAAGACTTACTGCTGTGCATATGGCATATGCTTCCTTGCCTCTCGAGTAGACCCCAGCATGGGGTCCGTAGTACTGGTACCAGCAGAACTGGACTCGATCTCCGTGGTCAGAGACGCGTTCTTGGGTTTCTCAGGCTGATGTACAGCGGGGGTGCCCTGGCCTGGATCTCACTGCAGCTGCATGGAGACCTCCATGAGGTGCTTCTTGAGGCAGAGAGCCCGCCTTCCTGGTTACAGCTTGGGAAGGACAAGCAGATATAACTTAGAGAATTTTTCACTTGACCAGAGCTCAAAGAGCCAGGAAGCAACACCTAGATGAAATGTGGGCTTCTCCCAAGCAGTAGAGGCAGTGTTGTTGTTCGCTACTGATTGAGAACAAGCATGGGCAGGAGGCGCAGACCTTAAACCCTGGCATCTTCGATATAATCCAGTACAGGTATGGGTGCTGGGTTGGGGTAGAGAGACAGGTAAATGGATTCCCCAAAGTCTCTTATCGCCTAAAAACTTCTACTAGACATCAAACTACAGTAAAAACAGCAAAAACTAGGCTAAAACCAACTATGTAAAATTCTGACTTTTTTTTTTTTTTTTTTTTTAAGTAGGTATGACTCAGATCAAGTGGCGGTGAGAAGGAACTGAAGATGTGGGCAGTTTGCCTCACCCTTTGCCTCCTCAGTCAAAACCATAAGGCAAAGCAAGGGCGCGTGTGTGGGCCAACTGACACCACCACTTTCAAATTCTCTAGCTCCAGATGCATGGCACATATGTAAACCCTCAGTGGAATACAATCGGGACCATCACTTGAAGAAGAGATGTTACGGCAGAAACATCAGGGGCAGGGGATGGGAAGCAGGGAGAGAAATGCTGTGATCTCTCTCTTCAGACGACTCTGCAGCAACCCTTGCCATAACTTTCCTGTTAATCCCCCTCAAGCCCAGCCTGCAGGACTCATTGTTATTCCAGGAGTGAAGAACTTCACACGTTTACACTGCAGATGAATACTTACCGGTAGTACTACCAGCTTTCCTAGCTGTGGCCTCATTAATAGCCAACCAGGCCCCAAAGCCTATCAAAGCCCTGATGCTCCCCTCCCACCTTACAACCCTACACTCAAGTTTCCACATCAGACACCGTCCTGCTTTAGAACTGGGCAGAAATTATCTCCAGAGCACATCACCACTTCTTAACCAGTCCCAAGGATTGCTACTGAGACATATGAAGCACTCTCTCTCCCCAGGAGCAGAGCACAGAGCTTCTTCTACACACATGGTCCCTGGTGACACAGAAAGCCAAAGCCAAAGGATGTTTCTCCTCTGCCTAGCTGTTGGTATAGTCAATGACACCTGAGGACAGTGGGGTGTAAACCAGAACTCCCCACTCACTCACGCAAAGGGCAGCATCACGGACCCCCACACAAGTTATAAGACAGTGAAGAATCAGGCTCTGGGAATTTAACCCCACCTGCAACACAGAACACTGAGTTACTGAGGACCAAAGACAAAGCTGGAATGTAATCAAGTCGTGGACTAAGTGAAGTCCTAACTTTCCCCAGCATCTCAGCTGGTCCCAATCCAGTGGCACTCAGTAATTCTAGTCTGCACCTGGGGTCTCACCCACCTCCTGCACTTTCTGCAGAAGTGCCACAATATTAGTCCTCAGCTTCTGCAGTTTCTCCTCTGTTTCCTTAAGTTTTCTCTCTGAGCTGCGGAGGTTTTCCTCACAGGCTTTGGCCCGGGCGTCAGCACGAGTCTGATAGGAATTGCACAAGTTCTGCAGACCCATCTCGTACTGTTTGAAATATTCTTTCTGTGGGTAGACAAAAAAGTGAGTCAATACGCTGTGACAAGTGGCAAGATCAAGCAACACCAAAGCCCCACGCCCAGCAGAATTCCCCCAACAGCTGCAATCTGCCCATAGTAATGAAGGGAACTCCAGATGCCGACCTCTGATACTGCCTGGGAAACAATAGGAAAAGAGTCCCCAGTTACACTGTTCATTTCTGGATTTTACCATAGAAAGTTAGCAGACAGACAGGCTGCCCTGTTCCTCCAAGAGCAGAGCCCAAAGCTCAGAAATGGACTCTAACATGTATCCTTCCTCACTCTGCAGCCATAGAAGTCCCACACACCCTGCTCCCACTGTTCCACTGTAGTTTCCTCCCTGGTTTACTGGTAGAAGCATCCAGGCAGAGCTAATATGAAGTTGATTTGCCTAGCAAAGGACATCAGCATCTGATCACCATCCATCCCATTTGTTTTACATTATAAAAACTGTGCCTTCATTTACCTGATTAAAAAAGAAGAAAGATGGATGGAAAACCCCTGAGAAAATCCAGTAATAAAACCGAAAGCTTTGTTTCACAGGCTAGTTAAGGTTACCTTGTGACAACAAAGTCCTAGCATTTCTAAACCTGGGCAGCATGATCCTCAGTGGATCAAGAGAGGCACTTGCTGGCTCACACTGCATCCGCTGACAGAGGGATGAGGAGGGGGAGAAATCAGCAGAACTCCATGATCATTCACCATTTGGCATCCCAACAGATCTTCTCTGAAGAGCGATGATTTGGTAAAATAAACGTTGCGTTCACATTTCCTCAGGAGGATGTACACTCCAGAAACATCCATTTGACCCCCCTATTCCCAAAGCAGAGAAACCCAGGATCTGAAAATTTTCCATTTGTAGACCCAGCACAAGTTTAGAGTTAAAGAGAAGCACTGAACTCACCAGAGGAAAAGCCATCAATTCTTCTGAACTCATGGAACTCAGCTCCTTCTTGGAGATGGGAAAATTTGGAGGTAAGAAGTACCGCAAACAATTCCTACCCAAGAGAAAACAAGCACCCACAGGTAGCGTTTAAAGTCTTGTTTGGAGATTGAAATGTTCACAAATGGTAACTGCTGTGAGCACCAAATAAACCCACCGGAGTGTCTGGACTAGCAAATCCACAGTCTCCTGGTTGCTGCTGGGACCGGTGGTGTCTGGCTCAATTCGGGCACAGTCTGAGGTAGAAGGCTCAGCTGCAACCTCCTCTTCTTCCTGCTGTGTGTCTGGACTCTGATGCTCTGGAGAGGGAGGCTTCATCAACCGTACATCCTCACTGCCCTTCTCTACCCTAGGGGGGTAGCAGGGAGTCACATACTAGCCAGACCCTGTCACTCTGACAACAGCTCCTAGATTACACCACTTCTTCCAGAGCCACCCCCTACATACAGATGCCTGTTCCCTTCACAATCACAGAGCAGCTTTCTCCAAACATTCCCGTGTACACAACCTTCCCAACGTAAGAACGGATTATTCCTCTCTTCAGCACCTGCGAAAATGTAACAGGGTCCCCCCACTCCTCCCTGTTGAAGGGGGAGCATCTCCAGAGCTCCCGCAGCCAAAGAGAATGGTTAATTACCAGCGATCTCTCGGTGTGGTGTCTGTAGGTACGTAATCGAATTTCACCTTCCAGCGTATGGCATGCTTGCCCATCTCCACAGCCGTGACACGGCCTGTGAACCATGCCTTGTTCACTCGTACCTCCACATGCAGCCCTTTGTCTGAGACACAGAAGAGTAGGCATTAGGGGGTTTGGACAGATGCTGAAAGCACATTTCACACAGCTTTTTCAGGAGGGAAGCTCATGTTTCCTCAGTACTCTGCTGGGAATGAACCCAGGTTTACGGAGGCGACGCTCCCGAGCTTCCCAGGTGTGGGGCGGGAAAGATTTACCGATGGAGCAACAAGCTGCGACGTGGGCCTCGTCGAGGCAGTAAAGGCACCTCTGATGCTTGTTGCTCACAGAGAATGAGCACGGGCAGGAAACACAGTTCTTAAACCCCAGAATGCGGGGCATAGTCCCAGGGGAAGAAAGGTCCCCGAACTAATGCTAACTTACTTACTAATTAATTAATCAATGAATCTATAACTACTATATACACTAGCAACAACTATATACAACTACCTACGCGAACGGACAAGGTCACACACTCAGTCAAGCTAAAAGTGCAAAGGGACAGGGGTTCCTATTCAGGCCATGTGGTGATAAGAGGGAATTGGAGAGGAACCAACCCACACAACCTATTAGCCCCTCAGCTGTGAGCAGGGGCGGTGAATTGTATGGGCCCATGGTGCCCAGGCTTCACCAATATTCAGGGGCCAGGGGCCTGGCTCCACCAATGTTTGGAGCTGGGACTCTCCCCTGGCCCTGCCTGCCGCCCCCCCGCGCCTCCCACTTGCTGCCCCTGTGCACCTCCCCGGGTCCCAGAGCGTCCCTGCCTCTCCCCTGCAGCTCCAAGCTGACTCTGCTCCGCTGGCTCCCAGCATCAACTGCTGCCGCAGGGTCCTAGTGCCCCCCCCCCATCCACCAGTGGCAGGGCAGGCTGCCCTTACCCTGCCCTTCCGCCTCAGACCCTTCCCTTTTCTGGTGGGACCCTCCACCAGCACAGCCCCCCTACCCACAGTCACTGCTCCTGCCCCATGCTGGGCAAGAGGAAGCCCCAACCCTCACCCCCAGTGAGGGGCAGCAGCAGGGGAGGAGGCGCACATGTGATGGAAGCCCCCCCAGGCACCCACCACAGGGGAGGTGAGGAGGCTTCCTGTACCTGAGAAGGGGTGCAGTGAGAATGGTGCAGGGTGAGTGTGCTGCCGGGGGGTGGGGGGACCCTCCTCCAGAGCTCACTGCTGCCAGCGGGGGGAGGGTTGGGAGGAATCCTCCTCTCTGGCCCCAGCCCCGGGGCAGCCTGCCTGCACCCCAAACTCCACATCCCCTACCCTACCCCAGAGCCCTCACCCCCCCAGCACCCTACCCTCTGCCCTATCCCTGAGCCCCTCCCACATCCTAAACCCCTCATCCCCAGCACCCTACCCTCTACCCTAGCCCTGAGCCCCTCCCAAACTCCCCTTCCCCAGCCCCACCCTACATCCCTCACCCCAACCCTCTGCCCTAACCCTGAGCCCCCTCCTACAGCCCAAATCCCTCATCCCCAGCCTCACAGCCCTCACCCCTGCAACCCTCCCACCTCCAAACTCCCTCCCAGAGCCTGCACCCCAATTTGCTGCCCCAGCCCAGGGCCTGCACCCCAGACCTCTTCCCCCGACCCAAACTCCCTCCCAGAGCCTTAGGCAGGTGGGGGGCAGAGTTTGGGGGGAGGAGGGTGCGGGTTCTGGGCACCACCAAAATTTCTATAAACCTGCCACCCCTGGCTGTGAGCACAAGGGGACACATGACGCATGTGTGGGTCAACGGACACTGCTAAGGAAAGCTTCCAGGCTCAGGCGCATGGCATCCATGCACACCCACATATGGAATACATACAGGGACCAGCACTCGAAGAAGAACCTAGAGTTTTCACCACCCTTCACGTGTCCAGGGAATGGGACATGAGTCACTCCCCTTTGTGGAAGTTTTTCCTGTAACCCACGAAACGGATCGAACTGCCTGGGAACGAGTGAGGGGGCTACACTCCACAGACAGCCCTGCTGACCCTTTGCGGCAGTACACTAAACAGCAGAGCTCACTGATTCATGCAATGAGGCCCAAAGCCCCCTTCACCGTTAATATAAATGTGCAGCCCAGAGATTACAGGTCCCAGCATGCCACGTTTCAGCATGGTCAAAGCAACCTTAGCCACAATCAGTTAAACTGTATGTAAATTCCTTGGGGTTGGGCAAACCATGGTCACTTCTGGCACAAACATGGTAACTCCAAGTTTAATGGTTTGCTCCTCACCTTTTTGGGCTTTTTTCAGATCTGCTAGTTCCTCCTCCCCTGCACTGTCTGTGAGCTGCAAGTATAAGGAGCTCATGTTAGCCATCGCCCAGGAAGATCATGAGAGCTCACTAGCCACAGGGAACCCACTGCAATCCTCACCTCAACCACCACCTCGTTTGAGTCCTTCTTCTCCTCTTTCACTACCACAAATTTGCCCCGTTTCGTTTTCTCCTTCTTCTGCTCCACTTCTTCCTCAGCTCCATCCTCCACGGTGTTAAATGTCCTCTTGCGGATGCTGGAGGCCTGCTGAGAGCAAGTGATTTCTGGCTGAATCTCAAGAGTGCCACCAACCATCCATTTCAAGGGGGTAGGCTTTCACACGAGCTCAGTGCCTCTACAGCCACCTAAATAAAGTAGCCAGGGTTTCAAAAGAGCTCAGCACCCAGCAGGTCCAGCTAAGGACAATGGGAGCAGCTGGGTGCCGAGCCATTTTGAAAATCTGACCATAAGACTTTCTACAGAAGATCCTAGCACATATCATATCACACATATATCCACCCATGCCACAAGGAATAGCCACGAATACCACCAGTATCCTTCATCACCATGCACCTGTTGCCATGTTTCTACCCCATGCAGGGCAATCACTGGGGGTCTCACAGCAAGCAGCTGGGGCAAGTGATCCCACTGAGGATATATCGTTGAGCTCTCCCCTAGCACAGTACGGTTCTTCTATCCTATGCAATTAATATAGTGTGCGGGGAGGGGTCTCTCACACCTGGAGGTAAGGAAGATGCTGGATAAACACTAGGTTTGTCCAGGCTGAGGGATAGGGCTTTGATGATCTCCCATCCTACCAAATAACAGACTCACCTGGGGAGGTTTGAGTGCTGCAGGTTTTTTCAGCACCGGCGTCTTTACAATTTTGGGGCTGGGAGTCTCACGCTGGCTCATGGAATTCTGCAGAAGCATGGGGGGTGGCCTCCCCACCTGGATGGGTTTGGCAGGAGTCCTGACAACTGTGCTGTTTGACTTTCCCGCAGTCACAATATGCTGCTGTGTCCTGGAAGTACTAGCTTCCTCCCTGGATAGCACACTTGCCAGTTTGGGGGTGCTGATGGCTGGCCGAGCCAGGGGGGCCTTTCGCAGTTGGCTGATGGACTTGGGGGGAGGCGGCGGCGGCCTGCTGGGAGCATTTTTAATTACATCGGGTAAAGGAGGAGATCGCGGGCGTTGAGGTCTGCTCAGTGATTGGGAGTCCTGGGAGAGGAGAGTGCGCAGGATAGAGGAAGAATAAAGAGTCAGGAATGGCTCACAGAATAGTTTAGTATGGTACTGGAACACACAGGTCTGCAGCAGTATAGGAGCTGTGGTACTTACCTCCACGATAGGCCGTGTGGTCACTTCCAGAGGCAATTTCTTCAGGTCAGCCTGGGACCGGATTGGAGTTGTTTTCTGTGGTAAAACAAGAACAAGGTCATTTTAAAAGATATCAGTGTTTCCCTGAAACCCACCCTGTTAGCAGGTGGTGATCGTGCGGGGAATGTTAAACAGGTACTGCTGGATCACTAAGGCAGGTGGCTCACCACCCCATCTAACTATAAAAAAATGTGGAGCGGCCCAATAAAGAGAGGACACAGGCTGTGGACTGCTCAGCCCACAGGGAGGAGTCCAAAAAGAAGTGAAGCCTGAAGACTGAGCTGAACTTTGTTTTACTGCTGCTCGTTTTTTTTTACTAAAATAAACCCCAGGAGGTTTGAGGAACAGGATTTGGACTCTACGCTGCATATGTTCTCCAGTTCCATGATGCCTCCATCATCCAATTATTAAATTTTCAAATAAGCACCTTCATGCTTTCTCCTTTGCTGACCCTCACACGTGGGAGAAGCTCCCCATAAACATCCACAAAACGAATGCACTAACCTCCTTCAAAACACTCCTTAACATTCTCTTTTTCCATTATGCCTACAAAAAACTTTAGTGGCTAGTCTGCTGGTATGCTAAGCCTACTATCTATCATACTGACCAGTATTGTCCTTGTTTCCTTGTACTCTCTAGTCTATCTGCATCTATCTGATGTCTTGTCTTACACTTAGATGGGACGTTCCTTGGGAGAGTGAATGTCTTTTTGTTTGGTTTGTACAGAGCCTAGCACATGGGGGTCCTGATCCTTGACTAGGGCTCCTAAGTACTACGGTAATACAAATAAAATGAGAGAGGATTGAGAAAGACATTTAACTCAGCAAAATTCATTTGCCCAAGGAGGCGTCTCAGATTCTCTCTACCATGCTCAGCTCTAGGTCTCTAGATTCACCTGCAGAGCCTCCAGTTTCTCCTGCTGCTGGCGAATTTTCTCCGTCAGCTGCTTCTGCTTCTCCTCTTGTGATCTGAAGTCCTTTTTCAGTGTTCCCAGGGGCACCTTCTGCTTCTGCTCTGAAGCTTCACACCTACAATAGAGAAAATGATAATAGACAAACTCAGCAAGAGACCAAAACGTGACTTTCAACAAGCTTTTACAGTTAGGGAGAGCAATATTGGCCTCAAAGAAACCTAGTTGTTTCCCTACTACTGCAATACCCTAATCTCAAGAACAATCAAAGATTCACAGGTTTTAGCCAGCCAGAAATGCAAACACAGAAGCTTACTGGCTTTACAATTGAAGGGTTAAAAACATAGTCTTTAAAACAAACCTATTTATGCTGGGAGCTCATTGGCATGAGCCACCCATTCAGAGAGCAGGGGCCACACAGGGAAATGCCACAGTCAACTATTCCGGCCAATGTTGCCTCCAACTGTCAGTTCCTTCATTACTGCTGACAACTGAGGAGATCCCTCTGGCTACCATCATAGAGTCCCTTTTAACTGGTTTTCCATCTATTCCTGAATTTTAAGCTGACTGGCACCAGTTTTCTTGCCCATCAGTTCTACTGCAGAGGGTGATATTTTGTGGGTTAATGATCTGGTATTTCTCTGTTTTCTGTATAGAAACACTGCCGTGGCTACCACAAACCCAATGAAAGGTCTCTGTGGTGCTTCTGCTTGGCAGCCTCTCGAGGCAGGCAGCCTCGCTCACCTCAGACTGTCCTCAAACATACTCTACACTGATGGTTTTAGACTCCACACTTGGCCTGTTATGCATATGTCAGGCTCCAGCGGCTTAATTTTTACTGCAACCTGACTGGTGTAGATGTGTGTGTCGTGGTTTGCACTGGAGTTCACAAGCTGTGGAGACCGAGCTTCACCAAGAACACCTGAGGACAGTGAGGACTCCTCGTCCCTACACCAGTACATTGAAGGAAGAGCATTAAGGAAACACTTGTGCTAGGGCAGTCTCCCTTGAGGAGAGGACAGTAGAAAGTGGTCGATGTGGTGGACAGATCAGTGTTCTCCCTCATGCTAACGAACAAAGGGGAAGGGTGATGAGTAGCTTGAACCATACTATGAATGTTGTCCCATGGCCATAAATGCATTGGGAGTACCCAACACATGCATTAGAAAAATCTCTGACCCAAGAGATCCTTGTGGAAGCAAGCATCACTGGGACATCTGCAGACAACATCTAGGCCTCTCTGATTAACAGGCTGGTGTGAAGCTATTATAGCTTACTGGATCCTTCTCTTTCCTGAACTTCTACCAGGGCCCTTCCTAGTTTAGGTACTGTATTTAAAGCACATTGAAGTCTTCTTCCCCAGCGGATGCAAAAGGTGTTCCACCAGGCAGTCCAGGGAAAATATCCAATTAGGAATGGGTTTACAAATGCTGCCCATTCAGATTACAGTGATCAGATGTGTCCACCTGCGCTGCAGAGCCCACACAGACACACGCTACACCCTGGGATCCTGGCAGCTTTGCTAATGAGAACACACAATGTTTTGGAGAGGAGGGCAGTCCCCGTGCCCTAAGGACTTTCAGACACTGGGTAATCCAAAGAGTGATGCCCTCACTCACATGGATAATCAGTCCACTGCACCATGTATAAGGAGAACATGGCTGCAGACAGTTGGAGTCCATTAATGATATAATCTCATGAGTAAATTCTTAATCAGAGAGTACTGGATCAAATCTTCCTCCAGTGGGAATACCAGAGGTGGATCTCTTAGGCTGTCTGTGCAGTTTTTTATTCTTGGCTTTAGGAAGAGACTGTTTTAGCATGGAACACTTCTCTCCATTGGGGAAGGAGACTCCTCGCTGCTTGTCCACCCGTGACTTAGGTAGCAATGGTCCTGGAAAGAATTCAGGAGGAACTGAAGGATCCGATAACCCAACAGCCTCACGTGGGCCAAGGCAGTCTGGTTCCTAATTCTGTGGCAGATACCCAAAGATGAATTTATCAGGCAAAGAGTCTAGCCTCAGATCCTCAATCAAAGCCAGTGCATCTCGCTGCCCCCAGCTTAGCAGCTCTGTCCCTGAGAACTTGGCTCATGAAAAGGCAAAGACCTCCAAACAAGTGAGATCAAGCTACAAGTCCCTCCACTGTGCATGTAAAGGTTTACAGTGGGGTGCAAACAGGTGCACAACGTCTTTTCTTGTTCTACACAAAAAGACTGCTTTGCTATTTTGTCACTTCTGAGTACAATTTAAAGACCAACTCCACCTTGTTTATATGGTAACTGTTTCAGCCTAGGTAAAAGAGCATCTGACAAAGCTAATGACAACTGCTGAGCCACTCAGTACCTGCAAGTTCAAGTTTCTTACATGGCAGATCTTATTCCTAGTGGCAGTCTCTTTAGCTTGAAGAGCTGCTAAGTTTCAGGTACTAATAACCCACCTTAGAGGAGATTTTACAAGGATAAGTCTGATTCATCACAATGTCTAAGTTTTATCCACAAGGTGGTGTTAGTGTTCCAACCTTAATAAACCTATCATCCTGTCAACAAACTGTTCACACCACAGGCCTATCCCAGCGAGGCCCTCCTCCACACTCTCAGACGCAGTTAAGTCTGAAGAATTCTACTTGAAACAGATTAGAAGCACCAGAGTTCACGCAACTCTTAGTTTACTGGATATCAATTCTTAGTGTATGAAGACTTTTATCGCATTCCACACTATTATTGCCTAACTCATGTTTGCCTCATACCATAAGCATCATTTCCTGCCAGCCCCAGCGATGCTGCAGTGTACAGAGGTATGCACTCGAGCGATGATTCACCCCTACAGAAAAGGAATAGGTCTCCATTTTAAGTTTCCACAAAACCTCTTTTCAAAATAGGGAGCACAAGTTCTCCCACCTCCTAAAGTTTTTATTTAATTCAGGAACTTTCTTATTCTGAGCTAGCCAAGAAGGCTATTTTGTTCAACTCATCCTCAAGTCTTTCTGTTTTTATACTTCATGCTTGTCTGGAGGTTTCTCTCCTTCCCCCAAACAAATCATCAATAAAGCTAAATTCTGGCTTACTTAATATGGCCTTTATTACTGCCTGTGTAGTTCTTCGCTTCCATTTGAAACACCCCTTGAGCTACTTATTTTCCAAGAGTGGGAATCCTATGATAATAGCATATTTAAGGAAACAGAATTACAGGTAAGTAATTTATCCTTCTTTAAAAGACATCTCAGAATTCTCTTATCCACCACCCCTCTCTAATAGGGATGTGGAATTTTCTTCCTCCCTGGAAGGTGAATCTGTCATTGAGACTGCATGGGTGCCAGTGTTTTTATGGAGGTGCTGACCAACTCCATAGTTAAGGCTGAGTTCCATTTTGCACTTAAAGCAGGGATTCGGACTTTGTTTTTATGAAAAAATACAACCCACCCTCCCCAAATTTCCAGTGCTTACTTTGAGTACAGAATGAATTAATTGAAAACTACTCCTTTAAGAAAGTTAGCACCTATGTCAGACTTTTCTTTTCCTGGATATTAACAGAATTACGCACACGTCAAACTTTCCAGGTAGTTAAAATTAATTGAATTTATCCAGCATTTTGCAACCCTTAACTTGTACCTCATCTTTGTTCTATGGGTGCCCCCAGTCATTAGCCCAACACCACTCTTCGCTTCAGACATCCCAACTGAAACCAACAAAGTGTGCGAGAGAGGGGGAAGCGGGAAGGTCCCCCCAGAGGAAGAGTGTCAAAGAAGATAATCCCCTCATTTGGGTTGCCGCAAACAAATTAGGTCACCTAATGGTAACATTGTTAACTAGTTTCAGAATAGCAGCCGTGTTAGTCTGTATCCGCAAAAAGAAGAACAGGAGTACTTGTGGCACCTTAGAGACTAACAAATTTATTAGAGCATAAGCTTTCGTGGACTACAGCCCACTTCTTCGAAAGCATATGCATCCGAAGAAGTGGGCTGTAGTCCACGAAAGCTTATGCTCTAATAAATTTGTTAGTCTCTAAGGTGCCACAAGTACTCCTGTTCTTCTTTTTG
>NC_048312.1:28726062-28793300 GCF_013100865.1 Trachemys scripta elegans | reverse complement strand
TGTGGCACCTTTAAGACTAACAGAAGTATTGGAGCATAAGCTTTCGTGGGTGAATGCCCACTTCTCAGTCCTGTGTCTGATGAAGTGGGCATTCACCCACGAAAGCTTATGCTCCAATACTTCTGTTAGTCTTAAAGGTGCCACAAGACACTCTGTTGCTTTTTACAGATTCAGACTAACATGGCTACCCCTCCGATACAATACAAAGCTTGTTATTAATTACTGTTGATATTATCAATTCTGTCCCATTTGGTACATTTTTGTTGACATTTCATAAGGCTATGGGGCTGTCAGGTTGTGTTAGAGAAGGTGCATTGGGTTTAGCATATATTAATGAAATCAGAACCAATGTAAGTTAACACAGTAGGAAGATGATCTAACAGGGGTTGCAGAAGTCACCTATAATTCTCTTTTTTTAAGTGAAGCGTTTATTGGGTGTCTGGGGAAGGTGTTGTTTTGTACAAAAGGATTCCCTTTACCTCCCGGGACCTTGTTCAATATCTTGCTTTCTAGACTTCTATAGTTCTTCAGTTAGGGAGAGTCCTGACCTGTTTAAAATGTCTTTGCTTACATAGGGGCCTGGAGGGAGGAGAGAGAGAGAGAAACAGCACATAGGGTTTTATGCTCTATTTGCAGAGCTGAAGTTACTTGACAATTCACTAATTCTAGCTCCGAAATAAATTTGGCCAAATCTTTGTGTCTGGTTAATCAGGATGGGAGTTTTCAGTTTTTGTCACACACATTCATTTCCCCACCCTGTGAAACCTTTTCGGACATGTTTAGCCAGGGTTAGGCGATCTACTAGAGCTAAGTTTGTTTTTGAAATTGAGAGCTTTAATGTCTGCTTAGGTTTTACAGCCTAGGTATATATTTTTGATTTCTGCAGTTGATTTCAATATTTATTTCTTTTAAAAAAATTTATATAGGGAAGTATGATCATGTATGTTAGCTTTAAAGGTTTCCCAACTACACTCGGGGGTAAGTGCAGTGGTGCTATTTCTAAAGCTTTCTTGAATTTTAGCTCTTATAGTTTCACATTTGCGGTTTAATAGTGGGATGCTGTATTTGCAAGAGGAGTTGTTTGCTGGATGCACTAGGTGCTTTATGTCTATTAATAAGAGAGAGTAGAACATCTCCTTGGGCCCCATTCATAGGATTCTATTTTATGCAGCACTTCCATCAGAACCAAGAAATAATTAATAAGGGGAAAGAAATTATGTACATAGGAATAGGAGGAAAACTGTCTCCCACAGGGATTTCTGCATCCCTGAAGTCACAACTCTTCTAAGATCATTTTAAATTCAAACTATTTTCTCTCCTTCTGCTGTCTGTGGGAGAGTCTGTCTAGGTCCACATCTAGCAAAGAATTTAGGTCAGTGCTTCCCAAAGTGCAGTACCCTGGGGGGTGCAAGGGAATTTATGTGGGAGGAGGGGCAGGCAGACAGACAGACTTCTCAATTGTTCTCAAAGTCTCACCTTTCATTTTAAATTGCTGAGTCTCTAAGCTGTTATGGTTATGAAAAAAACCTTCAAAATGTGGAGTGAGTATAACCAATTCATAGACATCTGTTTGAGTTTGCAGAAAGCCTGAAATCAACAGATTCTGGCACGACCTACCCCAGTCATTTTATATGGGTGCTTACTCAATGACAATGATGACCATTAACAACAATGACATTTGAAGTATTTCACTGCTCATGAAAGCATGTAAGAAAGATATATTAAGATCTATACCTGCATTTCCCAAAGTGGGAAGGGAATTAATCAGGACATGTGTGCACAGAAGGTATACACATTAAGCAAGTCGGTTAAGTCTACCACCACCTTCTGGAGTCGCAGGGAGAATTCCATTTTCTTGAAGGAGGCTCAGCTTTTGATCTCATCATATGAATTTGCAATGGAAAAAAGGTCAACAAAGCTCCCACTGGCATACTACTGTTTTCTTCTATGGGCTCATCTACAGTAGCAAAACTACCAAGATGAATCGTGTTATAAGACAACAGTCACCCAATCCTGCCGTGACATGTTATTGAGGCCAGGTCTACACCTGTGAATTAAAACGGATATTGCTATATCACTCACACCGTAGTTAGGTCACTAATTCCCACTGTAGATTTTGTTAGTTTGTCAAAAGAATTCTTCAGTCAACCTAGCTACTGCCTCCCAGAGAAATGGATAAACTACATTGATGGAAAAATGCCTTCAGTCAAAGCAGGAAGCTTCTACACAATGGCGCTACGATGGCATAGCCGCAGTGCCATAGCTGTGCCACTGTAGTGTGGAGACAGCCTGAGTCCTATTACAGACCTAGTGCCACCACTGGGTAGCATGGTTATAGTATGATTTGGTCCCATCCACTCAGGCAAAGCCAAATCATGCTGGAATGGCTATTGCATTAGATTGCAACCCCTTGAGCATGCTAGTGCAGCCCTAACCTCATCTTCTGGTAGTAAAGGAAGTCTTCAGGACATAATAGAAGTATCATCTTTGTGAGTTTCCAGCGCACAATATCTCCAAGAGAGCAGGGAACGCCCCCTTTACCTCAATGGGAGAGAACTTAATTATGAACACTTAGGATGACCTCTCCGGTACTCATAATACTGAAAACGTTCAGCTAATGTGCTTATCCAGGATGGCTTTATGGACCCCTCAGGTCCGGACTTTGCATTCATTTGAAATGATGTTTTATGGGGATACGCAGGCCATGTTGTCTAAACAAACAGTCCCTATTCTTTTCACTGCTGGACAATTATGTTGCTTGGTATCAACATTAAATTGCCCATCCCAAGAGATTACTATATGGATTACAAAACAGTGTGGATTTCTATAAAACCAGGCTCACAAATCATAACAAATACATTTTAGCAAGTTCAGTAAGGAAGAGGGGCATGGGGAGCCCCAAGCTATCAGAACAGCAAACTCCTCTCAACAAGATCACCTTGCAAGTTCAAAGGTGCAAAGCTCTGGTTACCCTCACCTACATGGGCGTCAGAGTAGCACTGGATATGTTCCTCCAACAAGGCCAATTGGGTGGTCCCTTGGGATGAGGCAAGATAACAGAGGGACACCTGCTACAGCCTGAGAGGTCTATGGAGTAACAGCTCGGGACAACTGAATCCCCAAGTGGCTTTGTACTCACCGCTGCTTTGCCTCCTTGATCCGCCGCTTGACATCAGCCTCTCTACGCATGGTTATGGCTGTGTTCTGGACTTGCCGTAGAGTCACCTGCAGACATGAAGCATCTCTCAGTAAAACCAAAATTAAACATTTCTGTGGCATCTCTCCTTCCAAGGATCCAATAGCATTTTACAGACTTAGACACAGAAATCTTCTCACTAGCCAGAGTGAACAATGAAAACAGCTACCTTTGGGCTGAAGCACAATTGTTTAACCACTCTCAGCAACATTACACAACAGATTAGAAGAGGAAACAAAGAATCCTGTATCCAACTGAAACAGTAGGGGGAATTTAGGAAGGCAAAATGGAATTTGGCTAAGACACTGGGACTAATACACCAACACAGTGCTGTGGATTAAGGAACGTCGTTTTACAGTACTTCTCACGAAAAATCCAAGTAACCTCTAGTAGTAAGTTGATGGATTTTTAATACTGAGTGCCACCTTACTGATCGCCTGGTATTTCCTTGAAAGTCTCTCATCCAAGTACTGACTGGCCTAGCCTTGCTTAGCTTAGCTTTCAGCGCTGGCATGAGTGTTGCCCAAGGTGCGGCTTCAGAGGAACACCGCTTATGAGAAAAGAAAAAAAAATTCTAGCTACGAAGAGGGGAAAGTTAGGCCCAAACTGCAAGCCCAACAGGAGAGTGGAAGCCATAGAAACATCTGGAATTTTACTACTATTCAGGCTTTCTTCACATTCCTCCACTCTCTTCTTTAGAGCAATGGCACTGAACAAAGGACCTTTACAATCAAGCTGACCAGCACCCTACACGGACACTCTGGCAGAGTCTCGCCTGCCCACTGCATACACATCCTGGGGTACTTCACCCCATGCAGAAGCAATGCTCACATGACTCCCTCAACGGAGTGGAAACAACACACTGTCAAACCTTGCAAAATGTAGGCACATCTGTTGAGGAAAACAGACGTTAAGGATGCCTGGGAAGACTGAGCACAGAATCAGCACAATAGCATCTCCAGCAGGAATGGCCACCTGTCCACACAAACACTGGTTAGTACTTGGTAATACCAACTCCATTTAGCTCAGGGAGCGGTGGCTCTGAACCCTCAGCAAACAGGCAGAGAAATGCAGACGTCTCACCCTGGAGTCTCGTGTGAGATCCCCGCCCAGGCGAAGTTCTAGTGCACGGGCTTTACTCTCGGCCTCTCGAGCCTTCTCCTCCGCTGGAAGATATACAAAGAAGTAATATTAATATTTAATACTCAAGAATGTGCCACCAGCATGCATGGCACTTCCCAGAAATACAGATCCCAGAGAGCTTACAGTCTACATCTGACTAATACATGCAAGGGAGAGAGGACAAGCTGACATAAGAAGGTACACAATAAAATCTTGGACATGAGAGGTCAGACTACCAAATGTGAGCCTAAGGCTGGACAAATGAGGAGAAGCTAGTGCTACAACCGAGGAGAGTGGAGGAAAGCCAGCCCCCAGTGAGTCGGAAGGAGATCTCTAAGCAGACACAAGGGTGTTGTGGGCACTGGGAGTGAGGGCAAGAAGTAGAAAGAATAAAAGGCACAACAGCACAAGTAGGACTCAAAGGGAGCATCAAGGTGTGAAGGATGGCAGAGAGCAGGGAGTAGGGAGAGAAGGACAGAGGCAGAACTGTGCAATGCTGTGAAAGCAAAGACAGAGTTTAAACTTGATGTGGAAAGAGGCAAGAAGTTAGTGAAGGGACTTGAGTTGTGTGTGTGGTGGGGGGGGCATAGTGGGGTGGAAAAAGGTTACTGTAACAGTAATTTCTTAGAAAGGCTGAAGAGGGGAGAATCTTGGAGGAATTAAGTGACTTTTGCCTGAAAAGTCTCAAATTTGTGTTATGTACAAAGCACAAGGAACCCAATAGCATGAAGATTAATCTAAAATAACAATCTGAGCATTTTTGTCCTTAATTGCCAGGGTCTTCATGCACACTCACATCTACATAAAAGCCCATTTGGTAGCCTGAGACACTCAATTGTGAGAGGAGTGAAAGAGACAGGATGGTTCCTGACTCTAGCTGGTGGCATCGAAATTCATACCACCTACTTGGTCTATCTACTTGACATTCCAACCAAAGCCACAGCTATCTCTATGCATACCTCAATTAGAAAAATGAGAAGTTACTTATCTTGTACAATAGGAGGAGATCTTTAAGATGTGCTGTCCATATGCATATTCCACTAATGGGTGCACATGCACTCCATGTGCTGCAGTTTGTAGTCTTTTGGCCAGCAGTGTCTGTATGGTGCAAATGTGCCAAGAGTCATCTCATGCTTCATGTCGAAGGCATACAAGGGCAGAGCAAGCCAACTGCCACTCAATTTCCTCAACTGCAGAATCCAGGTGTAAGGACTTTGACGTAGAGTGAACAGAGGGCAGGCAGTGGAACATGCAAACGGACAAAACATCCTGAAGAACTCAAATTACTACAAGGTAAGTAACTTGTCATTCTCAGGTGCTTGTCCATATACACATGCGACTAATGGTGACTTCCAAGCAGTGATCTTGTGCCATGGAGCCTGGAGTCTTCAATAAAACAAGGACTGCAGCACCACTTCAGCAAAGGCAACATCGGACCTGGAGGGATTCGGCCCATGCAGAATGTTTTGTGAACGTGTGAACCAACATCCAAGTTGCCCATGCAGATGTCAGAGATAAGCACATTCCTAGGTGATGCTTCTTGAGCCACAGTTGAATGAGCCTTGAGTGTAGTAAGTAGGTCTACTTTGGCCAGCTTGTAGCAGGCTTTGACCCAGAGATCCAGTTGGACAATCTTTGCATTGATACAACTGAGACATTCATTCTCTCTGCACTGCAGATGAACAGTCTGGGTGAGGAAATGAATGGTTTTGTCCTCTGGAAGTAGAAGGCCAAGGCCAAAGCTTTCCTTACTTCCAAGGTGTCAAGCGTCACCTCCATTCTTGATGTATGAGGGTTAGGAAAGAGCCCCAGTGGTGGATTTGCTGGTTTAAGTAGAATTCCATGGCCACCTTAGATAGAAATTTGGGATGGTGTTCTCAGAGATACCTTGTCCAGATAAAGGAGATGGAGAATGTGTGGGGTTGAGCCATCAGTGCCTAGATCTCACACCAACCCTTCTCACCAAAATAATGGCAATCAGAAATGTTGTCTTTGTATACAAGTGTAATAGAGAGCAGGTTGCCACTGGTTTGAAGGATGTGCCCATGAGAGCTGAAAGTTCTGGATTAAGATCCCATGGGGAAACACGTTCCCTAACTGGTGAAAATACCTTAATCAGACACTTTAAAAACTTAATTAGTCAGACAGGAAAAGACTGGTTTTCTGTCAGAGTGACTGGTTGAAACCACTATGAAATGTACCCTGACCGAGTTCAAGGACAGGCTGTTCTGTTTCAACTCCAGTAGATAATCCAGTGTGATAAGACTGCCCCTCCTAAGGTGCCCTCCAGCAGCAGGTTGAGGCAGAACAGGCATGCCTGCCTCAGTTTCCCCTCCTTCAGAGTCACCAGTGACTCCACTCAGGCTTTCTTGACTCGGTAATACCTTCCTTAGGGATAGTTTATTACAAAAACATAGTTCAAATGAGCCATAACAAAAATCCCAAACAATCAATTCCTCTCTCACAGAGCATACAGTCCTTAAAAGCCCACACTTTCAGGAAGGAGCTCCTGCTGGAGAATAGCAAGGAAGCACTCCCAGTATCTTCTACTATACACTTTTATAGCTCTTCTCCTTTACCAGGACAGCCACCCAGCCCTTCCAGGTGGAGTGTGTCACACCACTCTTCCCAGCAGAAACTGCCCTTTCTCCGCTAGGAGAGCTTCAGTACTCTCTGGCCCTTTGGCTCCAGCCGCTCCACTGCTCTCCTCTCTTCAGCCCTCTTGGGCCCTTGGCTCTGGCTCTCCAGCTTAAAAGCCAGCAGCAGGGAAATCCCTCTGCTACTCTCCTGCTTTCAGCCCTGGCTCTCTGGCTTCAGGATTAGTCGTCAAACCCCTCTTTGCTACTCTCCTGCTTTCAGATACCCTCTGCTTCCTTCAGGGACCTTCTGCAATCTCCTGGTCTCAGGCAGCAATCACCTGCCAAAACTCTCACTCCCATACAGCTCTTGCCTGGGCTTTTCCTGACTGACTCCACCGGTGCTCTAAGGTAGCTCTGCCTCACCAGGAATCTTCCCCCTCTAGGGCCCAGTTACCCTCTTTTACACACCAACTGGAGTGAGCCAATGAATCAGAGGCGCACTAGACTTGTTCCCTCTCAAACGAGCAGTCACCCTATAACACAGAGGCACAGAAGAGTGATGAGAAACGACAGATTTTCACTGGCATCAGTGAGAAAACATCATCCATTTTGTCAGGTAAGTTTGTCTCAGTCTTTTCTGCTATTCATGAGAACATTTCTGACTGGAGAAGAACAGGCATACTCTATAGCCAACATCCATTGAGGCCCGAGGTTGGGAGATGGAAGGATCTCAGTTCTGGATGCAGGATCTCTCCCATGGTTTGCAACACGAGAACCAGAAGCAGAGGTAAAGTCTTGGGCTGAACAGCTGATAGCGTCAGGAGGCCTAGGAACCAGAATAATCTTGGCCATGTTGGGGCTGTCAAGTGCAACCTGGCTGAGTCCTATCTGACCTTTGGAGCAACCTGGGAATCACAGGGCCCAGAGGATAGGCATGTATCAAGGCTCCCAACCACTGGATTAGGAATGTATCTGCTAGGGAATTTGGTTTTATTTTCCCCTGGAGCAGAACATCCAACTCTTTTTGCCATCTTGTGTTGTGAACAGGTTTCCTAGGAGGTGACCCCAATGTGCGAAGGTGTTCTGAACAATGGAATTCTTCAGCTTCCATTGTGATTGGGAGAGAAGTGTCTGCTCACGTTGTCTGCCAAGGTGTTCTGCAGATCTGGTCAACTATACACTTACAGGAAAATTTATGCCTGATACACCAGTTCCATAGTCTGACAGCTTCTTGGCAGAGCGGGGAAGACCTCACACTGACCTGTTCAAAGCAGAACATGGTGATCATGTTGTCTGTCATTATTTGGACTGTCTGCCCTTTGATATGATGGAGAAAGGACTCAAAAGCCTTGTGCCTGGCTCTGAATTCCAGGAGACTGATGTGTATCCTTGCTTCTCTTGTCGTCCAGCCTTGTACCCAAAGGTCTTTCATGTGCGTTCCCCATAAGTGATGCTTCTGTCACCATAATACAAACGCTCCCCAACTTACGCAAATGTTCTGTTCCGGAACGCCTTGCGTAACTTGAATTTTGCGTAAGTCGGAAACGTATCTCCAACCATTAAACAAAAACAAAACCCTCCTATTTCTAGCTTATGGAACTTTTTCCTTAAGTCCAGATTTGCGTAGGTCAGGTTTACGTAACTCGGAGAGCGTCTGTATGGGATGGAAAAGCAGCTAGAAGGGGGCAGGCATTTACTAGATCCTTCCACCTTCTCAGAAATGACAGTATTAGAGAGAGTACACAAAGAGACGTCAAGATGTCTGGTGGGCATATAGACCTGAACCAACCCTGCATGCAGTGAAAGTGAAGTCTGGTATGCAGCGTCACAAAGGTACAGGAGGCCATGTGACCTAGATGGGCAAGACATATCCTTACTGTGGTAAGTCTGATTCCAAGTCAACAGATTCCAAGGTTGACAGATTCTCAAATCTGTGTTGGGGAAGGCAGGCCATGGATTTGGTGGACTTGAGGATGACCCCGACGAATATGTTTCTCTGGATTGGACTCAAGTTCAATTTCTGTATGTTGACTTTCAGGCCTAGTGTGTGGAACAGACTGAATGTGAGGCCGATGATTCCGAGTCTGATAAGATTGCTCACAAACCAGCCAATTGCCCGGGTAGGGTTATACCACGATACCACTTTTTCTTAAGTATGCCTCTACTGTTGTTAGTGCTTGGGTGAATGTTCTGGAGAGACAGAGTCCGAAGGATAGCACATGGTGCTCGTGGCCCACCATGAACCTCATGTACTTCCCATGCTGTGGAATAATTAACAGGTGATATGTAGGGGGTTGTCACCCGCTCCTGCCTTAAAAGGCTTAAATCAGCCCTGGGAGAGGACTGAGGCTGCAAGAGGGCTGCTGCTAGGAAAAGCAGCAAACCTCGTCTGATTGAGGAACCAGCCACAGATGCGGCCACGTCCCAATCAGGGCCCAGCTGGCCCTTATAAGAGGGCAGTGGGCCAGGAGCACACAGACAGTCTCTCTCTAGCTGTAGAGAGGGAAGGGCCTGGCTGCCTGGAAGCTGAGAGGGTACCAAGACTGGAGCAGGGCTGGGGGAAGGCCAGAGGAGCTGGGGAGCTCCGGCCTAGAAATAGGGTTACCATATTTAAAAATTTAAAAATCAAAAAAAAAAAAAAAAAAGAGGACACTCCACGGGGCCCTAGCCCCACCCCAACTCCGCCCCCGCCCTTGAGCGCCCGCATTCCCCCTCCTCCCTCCCAGCCACGTGAAACAGCTTCCCGAGCGCTACCGGCTTCGGGCAGCCCCCATACCTCCGGACCCTGCACCGCCAGCTGGGCACTTCTGCTCCGGGGGCACAGGGTCCGGAGGTATGGGGGCTGCCCGAAGCCAGTAGCGCTCGGGCAGCTCAGCTCTTACAGAGCCGAGGAGTCAGGGAGCACAGCAGCCGCCAAAACCCGCTCTAAGGTAAGCCAGGGATGCCGGAAGCTGGGAGTATTTTTCCCGGACACGTTCGGCTTTTTGGAAATTCCCCCCGGACGGGGGTTTGATTACCAAAAAGCCGGACATGTCCGGGAAAAACTGGATGTATGGTAACCCTACTAGAAATCCCCCAGGCTGCAGGGCCTTGTTAAAGGCTAGAAAAAGGTACTGTGGGGCAGGGCTGGGGGAAGGCCCGAGGAGCTGGGGAGCTCCGGCCTAGAAATCCCCCAGGCTGCAGGCCTTGTTAAAGGCCAAAGAAGGGTACTGGGGCTGCAGAGGGCAGCCCAAGGGCAGGCAGAGGCAGCAGGTCCAAAAAAACCCTTGCCTATGAGGCTCTGTGAATTTTAGCAAGACATGTTGAGGACCCACATGGGAATTGGCTCTCTAACTGAAGGGAGATATGAAGGAGGCTCTTAAGGTATTTTGTTACTGTCGGATGTGAAAATAGTACGGCTCCACTGGAGTGACACACACCAATATTGCTGCAAAGTGAACCATGAGAGAGTTAAATGCTAGCCCAGCATATTTCATGTGCAGTTTGTAGTCAAGCATTTTCAATATGAGAACCTCTACTGTTGGGTAAAATCTGTTTATTACCTGTTTTATGTAATGTCCATCTTGGATTTGTAAAAGGACAGCTAAGCCTCCGTCTTAGATACCCCTCTCCTCAGATGATTTAGTGCCCTTTCAGCCTTTTTCAAATCAAGGAGGGGAAAGGTCAGGGCAGTTAGTCATGTGACAGCCATAATCTGCCTAGCAACTGCAGGTTATTTAGTGAGTGACACCTATCACTCAAGGCTGTCCATCTGGGTGGCAGCCAGAGTCCCATACAGTTCAGCTAGCTGCCAGGAGCCCTCGAGGGACCAGGACTCATAGGAGTTTGGATTCTTGGTTTCTATTAACATACTTGCACTCAACTGCTACACACCATTAGTGAGCGCATACTTGCACTGGACTACGAGGTCAAGGAGAGACTGCGTGGACAAGCACTGAAGACCTATCTGAGGGAGAAGTTCTGCCCAGAGGTCCTGTCCAGAGGGAGAAGAATACCCAGTTCCTGAGTTCCTGTTTGGTGTCCAGCGCCCCTGATTTTCACCGCTATCCCTGTCGGTAGCCTGAGTGTTTGTCATTGTGTCCCGGTCTTCGGAATATGGTATTGTAATACCCACTGCGGTTTTCCTCTCTTTTACATCCATAGGTTAAGGGGGGTTAAGGGCTCTGAGCTTCACGCTCTGGTAACTGTTAACAACCGAGTGTGTCTTGCTTATGTTGTTTATTGTCTGAAGGGGTCCTTGTTTAGTTTACTGACTAGTGACATAATAAACGTGTGTGTGTTGCATCTTATTCTGCCTCTGTCTTAATAAATCACCCGATAATAGATGTGGGAGGGGGTGGGATTTGCAGACAGACCAATCTTCTGATCTGCGTAGACAATAGTTAAACTGTTTTGGGCTAACACTACTGGGTCCAGATTGTGTTGGGCTGCCTATAAGGACATTTCCCTCCCACCCACACATTTTGACGAGTAGGTCTGTCTAGCAAAAGGTTTTATGCTTAGCCCGAGAATTTCCTGAACCTGCAAAGAGCAGTCTGTCAGTAGTGCTCAACCAGCCAACATTCAAGGCATCAGGTGCAATGACTGCAGATCTGACCTTGCTTCTGAGACATTATGTCTGGGCAGAATGGGAGGTGTACATGAAGCTGCCTGGACATCTGCAATAGTCTTGTCAGTCAGCCAAACTGTCTCAGCCAGTAAGAGGTTATTGGGTAACAGAAGTTCATAGCCTTATCCAGTCTCATCTGTGGGGATCAAGGGATGCAGTAGAGAAGGATATCAGTCCTTGAGATCAACCAAGGAGAAAGGTATCTGTTAAAGACCCAGGGCTCAGACCCCTCCTGGAGCAGAAGTATGAGCATTTGGTGTTTTCCTCTGTGGCAAACAGGTCTATTATGGGAGTCCCCACTGATGGAATACCAGCTCTAGGCCTGACTTCTTGAGCAGACTTGCAGTAACCAGCCATGAGTGGCTGCAGCAGAAGTCTGCTAGGTCACTTCTGATCCCTGGAATATGCACAGCCAATGTGGCTACCCTGTGTTTATGATAGGAAGCCATCAGATTTTGGATATGCTAACAGAGAGGGGATGACCGCTGGATAGGGACTGGATGAGGCTGGCTTGTTCACTACCAGGACTTTGGAGCTCTTCTCCTCTGGGTCTGAAAAGACTTTCATGGATTGGTACAAGAGAAGGCGCTTCAACCTTGCATCTCACAGGTCCTTGCAGAGAATGATAAGCACACCAAACATATCTGTATATGAGACTCTCCTACACATCTGTATAAGAGACATCTACTATATCCATCTTTCAGAGATATGAGTCCATCACGGATTGGATAGGGCTTGAAGCCTGCAGATTTCGAGACCACCATGTTAAGAGGCACTGTATGAGAGGGTCTAACCATCACTACTCAGTCTAGATGAGCCAACATAGATCACAGTGGTCGTGTCAAAGAATCAGAACAGTTCTGTAGAAGATTTTTGAGACAATTCAGCCAAAACTAGGAATCATCGGGTTGAACACTCACCAGATTAAGACCTGCTGCCACAGGTGGTAAGAGGGAACTGAGGATGAGTCCCTTCCATGGGAGCATAAGGTGGTACAGGGCACATACACAGCTCTGACGGACACTGCTAATCAAAAAACCCTCCAGTCTCACGAACGTGGGCACTGCCAGTAGGATCCACACTGACACATACCTGAAGAACTCACTTTATTCATTTCCGTTAGTTTTCAAAGGTATCTTTGCATACATATAGAGAGGGGAGGTAAATGCTTCTCAACATAGCATTATGAATTTGTTCAACTGACCAAACCTAAGGTCATCCTGTACTGTCAGATTCAAATGCAGATTCCTCCACTGGACATTTCACCTTCTTCACAGAGAGGAGCAAGAAATCTTTATTCTTATTACTAGATTTGGTTTTGCTCTCCGTGAAGGAGGACGAAGAGGGTATAGAATGACAAGGTGGGGAGAACCAAGATGAATGTCCCACTCTGTAAAGTGAGAAGGGGACCCTCTGCAGACACTTCCAGAGTAATTTCTAGAACCAGACTAGCTGAAACAATAAAAAGAAATCTCCTTGCGAGTGACTGCTCCTTTAAGGTGGGGGACGTGAAGGAATAACAGAAACAAGAGGTTCCATGGCACTGAAAGAAGAGAGCAGCAGAATAGGGGAAACAAGGAGGAAGCTGCTACTTGGCTCCAAAAGGAGTAATGGAGGAGAGGGAAGACATACACAAATGTTTAGTAATTCAAGAAAAGGGAGAGAAAACAAAAGATGGTGCCAGAGAAAATGAAAGAGAAAGATGAAAAAAAAAAACTAAAGTTCCAATGGAAACATGATTGATTCATCACCACCTCCATTTTCTCCTCACTCAGACTTAGTGACTGATTGTCAGAACCCCCCTGCCCCACTCCCAATCTCTGCCAGATATGGGGGCACATTTATCCCTGTATGAAGACAAACTTCCCAGGAGGGAACAAAGTAATCAGCTCCAGGGAAAGGAGAAGCAAGTAAGGAAAACTAAGGTAATGATTTCTGTGTGGGAAGTTGGGGATAATGGTCCCTTGGGATAATACATGCACAGGTTAGACAATTAGGGTCAGAAAGAGGAGAATGTTTGTGTGCTTAAGGAAAGTGTTCTTTTCTGGATCTGAGCTCCATATAGAATGCTCACAGAAGGAATCATCTGGGAAGCTAGTTCTGTGCAACAGAGGGAAAAGGCTAGGCTTATCCATCTGACCATCATACACGTACAGGCAGGGCACCTGAGCAATAATAGTATTCACGACAACGGTTGCCATTACAGGGCAAGTCAGAGGGGCAAGCCTGGCTTCACCATTCCTGCACTAATGCAGGACCCCTATGCACACACCCAGCACCCACCTATCCGAGCCATGTGCTCCGCTTTCTTCACCTCCTGCTCCGCACGGGTCTTGAAGCGATTTGAAGTGTATTTATACATCCTGGGATGAACAGAATGTATTTATTAGTGAGTCCATCAGCCAGCTCAGGCACGACTATACAAAGGCTGCATGTAGCAGGAATGGCAAAACAGTCCACAGGTTATGCAACGTGCCAGAGGCCACCATCAACCTTAATAACCATCATGTCCAGAGACTAAAGGTCCCCACATTCCATTCTCCTCACCAAAAGAGACACCCTTCATCCAGCCATTCCCTCACCCAACCCGGAGCCTCCTGACCAAGATATACTGATCTCTCAAGCAGTCCTCCCCCCAAAGTCTGCATTGCATATGCTATCATATCATATTTAAAATAGAACTGGGCAAACATTGTGAAGATGGAGGTTTGGGAACCTCAAACAAATTTCTGACCTGGCAAAAACAGAATTTGTGAGCTTCATTTCTTGTCATTTAAATCCATCCCATTTGGGCATAGAACTGGGAAAGGGGTTCTATTCTTAGTTCTCCCACTGAATCACTTTGTGACCTGCAAAAATCTCGAAGGAATCCATTTTCAAAATTAGTCACGGATTTTTGGCTTTTAACTTGATACCCCTCGGGTCTGGTTTTTAAGCGGTGCACAGAACCCACAACTCCAAAGCCAATGGGAACTAGGGTTTCTCAGATGGCACCAAGATCACCATATTCTTAGCCCTGGTCTACACTGGGGGGGGGGGGGGGGAAAGGGGGGAAGGAAATCGGTCTAAGTTACACAACTTCAGCTACGTGAATAACATAGTTGAAATCGATGTACTTAGATCGACTTACTGTGGTGTCTTCACCGCAGTGAGTCGACTGCTACCGCTCCCCTATCGACTCTGCCTGCACCTCTCGCGGCGCTGGAGTATAGGAGTCGATAGGAGAGCACTCAGGGGTCGATTTATCGCGTCTAGACTAGACGCGATAAATCGATCCCCGCTGGATCGATCACTGCCCGCAGATCCAGTGGGTAGTAAAGACATACCCTTAGAAGCTTCCAAGAACAGGGATTCCATAACCTCCCTTGGAAGCCTATTCCAGTGCTTAACTATCCTTATAGTTACAAAATTTTCCATAATATCTAACCTAAATCTCCCTTGCTGCAGATTAAGTCGACTATTTCTTGTCCATTCTTCAGTGGACAGAGAATTGATCATTGTCCTCTTTATAACAGTCCTTAATATATCTGAAGATTTATCAGGTCCTCCCTCAGTCTTCTTTTTTCAAGACTAAACATGACCTATGAGGAAAGATTATTTAAAAAAAAAACCTGGGCAAGTTTTTTAAGCCTTTTATCATTTTTGTTGCTGTCCTCTGGACTCTCTTCAATTTGTCCACAACTTCCCTAAAGTGTGGCTTCCAGAACTGGACACAATACTCCAGCTGAGACCTCACCAGAATCAAGTAGAGTAGAACAGTTACCTCCTGTGTCTTACATATGATACTCCTGTTAATATACCCCAGAATGACACAAGCCTTTTTCGCAATTGCATCACATTGTTGGCTCATATTCAATTTGTCATCCTCTATAGCCCCCAGATCCTTTTCATTGTTCCCCATGTTGTATTTGTGCATCTGATTTTTTCTTCCTAACTGTAGTACTTTGCACTTTACTGAATTTCATCTTGTGGCATTGTCAATGTCATTTTGAATTCCAATCATGCCCTTCCAACTGCAAGCAATCCCTCCCAGCTTGGTGTCATCTGTAAATTTTATAAGCACACTCTGCACTCCATTATCTAAACCATTAATGAAAATATTGAATAGTACTGAACTCAGAACAGACTCCTGTGAAACCCCCACTAGATATATCCCCCCATTTTGACAGTGAACCATTGATAACTATGGAGTACAATCTTTCAACAGTTTTACACCCACCTTATAGACACTATTTCCCTAGTTTCCTTATGAGAATGTCACTTAGAAGTGTATGAAAAGCCTTATTAAAATCAAGATATATCACTTCAACAGCTTTCTCCCCAGCCACTAGGCCAGTAACCCTATCTAAGAAGGAAGTTAAACTGGTTTGGCATGACTTGTTCTTTGACAAATCCGAACCAGCTATTTCTTTATAACCCTATTTTCATCTAGGTGCTTACAAAATGATTGTCTTATAATTTGTTCCAGTATCTTTCCAGGTATCAAAGTTAGGCTGTCTGGTCTAGAATTCCCCAGGTCCTTTTTATTCCCCTTTTTAAAGATAGGGTCTTCATGTACCCTTCTCCAACTGTCTGAGACATCACCCATCCTCCATGAGTTCTCAAAGATAACTGCTGACAGTTTTGAGATTGCTTCAGCTGGTTCCTTAAGTGTCCCAGATGTGTATTCCACTTCAGTGTGTGTGTGCCCAGCGTGCTGGAACATTTTGTCTAGCAATACCCATAGAGAGATGGCACTCACGCCTCTTGGCTGTGGCTCTTCCCCTGGCTATATCAGGGTGTGCCACCCCAACCCCCTTCAGTTCCTTTGCACCAGAAGTCTGATGCAGAGGGGATGGAGGGTGGGTTGTGGAATACACGCCTGCATCACTTCTCAAAGAACCACAATGACAGTAAGTAACCATTTCTTCTTCTTTGAGTAGATGCAGACATGTATACCACTTTGATGCCTCACAAGCAGTACCCCAATCTGGAGACAGGGCTTGGAGTCTGCTGGAATAAGGATCACAGGACCGCCCTTCTGAGGCCTGTGTCCACTCTGGACTATGCAGTAATAACATAATGGTCTGTAAACATATATGTGGCCAGCCTCTAAATGTCCGGTATGGAAATATCATTGAGGAATGCTATCAACATCGCTTGCGCCCTCATGGAGTGAGCCCATATCCTCTGAGGAGGCATAGCCAAAACTATTTTATATGCAGTCTTGATACAAGATATTATCCATCTAGAGATGGTCTGAGCAGAGACCGCTTGCCCCTTCATGCAGTCCACATAGGAGACAAACAGGCAAGGTAAAGCACGAAACGGTTTAAGTCCTGTCTAGATAAAATGCCAGACATCACCTGACATCCAAGTTATGGAGACGCTGTTCCTAAGGGGAAAGAGGACCCGGGTTTTTCCTTAAGTCACAAATTCAGGCAGTGTAACTGAGATGCCACCTTGAACAAAAACTTTGGGTGCAGTCAAAGTGTCACTTTGTCCTTGGAGAACTGAGTGTAAGCTGGCTTGGCCATGAGGGCTTGCAACTCTCGCACCCTTCTTGCGCATGTGATAGCTATCAGGGACATAGTTTTCTGAGACAGGAGGGGGAGTGGACAGGACTTAAAAGGCTCAAATGACAGGCCCATGAGAGCAGCCACAACCATATTTAGGTCCACAGGGGCACCAGTTTCGGATCGGAGAATGAAAGTGGAGAAACCCTTTCCGAAATCTTGTCACCATGGCATGGAAAAAAATGACTTACATCGGCCTAACTGTGTAGTGTAGACCAGCCCTTTGTTTTCCTTTGTCGCAAACAGGTTGATGGTCCAGACACCCCCATGTTGCAAAGATGACCTGGAGGACACGCTCCTTCAGAAATCACTTGTGGTTCAAGGAGAAGACCCTGCTGAGATGGCCTGTGAGATGATTTTGCACCCCTGGCAAGTGGACTGCTACTGGAGTGATGTCTTCTTCGATGCAAAATTGCCACAGATTGATCACCTCCACACAGAGTAACCTGGAATGTGCTCCCCCCTGTCTGCTCACATAGTACATCATAGTGGTAACATGCGAACCACTGAGTGTCTTATGCGGTCCCCGAAGGCACAACATACATTGTGGATGGCCCACATTTCCAACACGTTGATATGGAGCGAGGCTTCCTGTCCTGAACAAAGGCTCTGCAACCTCAACGAGTCCAGATGCGGCTGTGGCCAGAGCGTTCTGGCAGAACTTCCTCCACCGCTCCCAACATCAGAGAGCTGACTTGCTCAATGAGAGTGTTTTGTGAGAGGGGTCCCTGAAGAGGGATGGGGAGGGGTGTGGAAAGGGGCTGTGGAGAGGAACTGGATTATGTAGCCCGATCTGACAGTGTCTAGGACCCAGCTATCAGAAGTAATCGAGTCCCAAGCACTGTAAAAGTGGGCCAGCCTGTCCCCAAAGGGATGGAGGAACAGAGAGGGTGGGGTAATGACTGGACCAGTGCTCTGGACTCAAGAGTCAAAATGGGTACTCAGCCAGCACCGGGGGAGGGAGCATGGAGTGCCCGAAGCCTGAGTCTGACTGCATCCTCTTTTGAGATCGATCCCCTCTTTCTAGGGTATTCCCGTTGTTCCAGGGTGAAAGACTGCAGAAAGGAATGCTGTGGGCAATACTACTGCTGCACCCCATAGTGGCGTCTTTGTGTGGATAGCACAGACACTCCCAAGGATCTTACAGTAGCCCGGGAATCCTTAAAGCAGTGCAAAGTGTCATCTGTCATGCCTAGGAGTAAGACTCAGCTGTCAGAGGGTAAATCTTCAATGGGTTTCTGGATATCCAAAGCAATCCCAGAGTTTTGCAACCAGGAAGCCATCCTCATAGTTTCTGCCGAGGTCATGACACTGGCCAAGGAGTCCACAACATTGAGAGTGGATTGCAGGGACATTTTGGCTACCAAGCAATCTTCCACGATGAATGCCCGAAACTCCTCACGTGAGGCCTTGAGCAACTGGTCATTGAATTTAGACATGGCTGACAAATTGAGGAAATCATATTTGGACAGCAAAGCTTGTTGATTTGTGATCCTCATCTGTAGGGATGATGAGGTATAAATCTTCCTGCCCAGAAGAACCAATCGCTTGGAATCTCTGTCCTTGAGGATAAACTGGAACCTACCCTGCTGGAACCTCTTACCACCACTACAACCAGGGAATTTGGGGCCCGAGGGGAATAGAACCCCTCAAATCTTTGCCTGGGAACAAAATAGCACTTTTCCATGCACTTAGTCACTGGTGGTACCGAGGCCAGTGGTGTACAGCACAGGGCTTTTGCCAGCTCAAGGAGCACATCACTAATTGGGAGGACCACTCTCCCAGGAATGGCGGGCTGTAAAATGTCCACCAGTTTGGTGTGTTCTCTTGGAGAACCTCCTCCTGGATGCCCAGGGATCCAGTTACATAGCGTAAAAGTTCTTAATACATCTTGAAGTCTTCTGGAATAGAAGGGGAGAGTGAACAAGAAAGTATGGCATCATCTGGTGACAAGGACGAGGGTCTTGGCTGAGCCAAAACCGGCTCTCGCTCCCAGGAAGACATACCCGGGAGGACTCTGGCAGCTCAGCAGAGGGGAAGATCATTGGTGCCTGGGTTTATGGCTAATCCAGGTGACTTCAACTTTGAACAGGATGAAGAGCAGGATCTCTGAGAGCAAGGAGCATCACACTGAGTCCAAGGAGGCCACTGATATGGATAGGGCATTGGTGGCCAGTAGGGGCCAGGACATGGACCTGTCTCAGACACGGGGCACGTGCCAACTCTGGAAGTCATATTGGTCCACTGGCGGCCCCCGGAGTTCATCGGGTAATGCAGAGTGGGAGGATGACGACTGCAACTTAGAATCAGAGACTCAGGAGGAGCGACGCCTAAGGGCATCAACAGGCGTTCTGATTCATCCGTCGCCCAGAATGAGGTGTGGATCGGTGCCCCCGATGAAGGCAGTACTATTGGCACCAACCCTGCTGGTGCCACAGGCAGTGTCAGTCCCAGCGCAGACAGTGGTACTGGAGTGCCCGAGTACATCGATGTTGAGAGTTGTATGAGCCGCCATGGGAGCACCTTTGGCGTTGACTGCAGCGGGTCCAAAGATGGTCTCAGTGCTGAGGTCCCCTGCACCAATTCCAGTACTAGCTTCATACCTGTCACAGGAAGAGAAGCATCTAGGCATGGTGCCAAGAGGCACAAAGGTTCAGTGGCACACTATATTGGACTGGCTGCCAAAGGCACAAACCTTGGAAAGCCCTGGACCAGCAGGGAGGACGGAATGGAAAGGCAGAGCAGGTCCACCACAGCCTGATACATTGATTCAGTGGATAGTCAGTACCAGCATTGCCCACGTTGGTACCAGACTCAATGGACGCCTGGAGGCCAGAACCAGAGTCAACAATATGGGATTTCTGCCCTTGCCACTTGGTTCTTCGGAAGAGTCAGAGGTACCTGCACCATCCTGCATGCCGGAACGGTCCTGTGCTGGTCTTTGCTTTTCCTGGGGAGGCAGAGGAGTTGGCCCACGACCTGGAGCGGTCCCCACTGGTCTTATGACATTTTTTCCTTGGTGCCAGTAACAGAGAACAGCTCCTCAACATCTTGGGAAAGTCGCCTGCTCCAGAGTGAGGGCTGGTCCCCACTTAGTCCGGACTTCGGACTAAGGTACGCAAATTCAGCTACGTTAATAACGTAGCTGAATTCGAAGTACCTTAGTCCGAACTTACTGCGGTCCAGACGCGGCCGGAAGTCTCCCCCTGTCGACGCCGCGTACTCCTCTCGGCGAGCTGGAGTACCGGCGCCGACTGTGAGCACTTCCGGGATCGATCCGGGATCGATTTATCGCGTCTTAACCAGACGCGATAAATCGATCCCAGAACATCGATGGCGTGCCGCCGGACCAGCCGGTAAGTGAAGACTAGGCCTGAGAGGCAGCAGCACTCTCTGAACATGAGGGTGATCTTCGAGCCAAGTAGAGCCTCGGTACCAGATCAGGCTGCATAACCTGTTCAATCAGGTGCTGCTTGAGACAAAGGTCCCTCACCACCTGAGTCCACTTCTTGAACAACCTACAGAATGACCACACTTTTTAAGGTGGGTCTTGCCAAGACAAAGCAGGCACAGTGTGTGGGGGTCGCTCTTGGGGATCACCCCTCCATATGAGGGACCACAACGAGGGCATCAATGGGGAACAATATCAACTAACTATACAATAAACTAAGCAAAGACTAAATGCAAGGTTGTGCATACAAAGCTCTGATTCCAGCTACAGGTGGTAAGAAAGAACCGAGAGGGGTCAGAGCGGTGCCACCTCATATAGCCAGGGGAGGGGCCACAGTCATGAGCATCACCCCTCTACAGTTACTGCTATACAAAACCCTCCAGCTCCAGCGCGCTGGCATGCACACACCTGAGTGGAATACATGCATCTATGCGAAGAACTGCCAGCTCTACAGAACTCCTTTATCCCTTAGATTTTCTTTCCATGGACTTTACCTATCAGTTCTGAGTTTGTTAAGAGTCTGCTTTTTTGACGTCCTTATTCTGCTTCTCTCACTCCTTCCCCTTTCCTTAGAATTATGAAATCTATAATTTCATGATCATTTTCACGCAAACTGACTTCAACCTCCATATTTACAACCAATTCCTCTTGGTCAGAATTAAGTCTAAAATGGCTGTCCTCCTGGCTACTTCCTCCATCTTCCAAAGGGGTCCCGTCCCCCCCCCGCATTCGGTGCAAGAGCCTCATGGCCCTTAGAGACAGAGTACAGGATCTTGAGACCAGAGTGGCTGAACTGGAGGAACTAAGGGAGACAGAAAGATACACAGACAAGATGTTCTGGAACAACGCAGAACAATCCAACCCACAGTCTGATAGCGTCTGTGCTGTTGAGGAGGATGAAAGTCTCAGGGAAGGAGGAACATCATGCAGCAGCAGAGGGAATTGATCCCATAGTTGGGATCATCCTTCCAGATGATGTCATGGTATCCTCTCACACTGAGGATTTCTCTCCAGGGGAGGGAACACCTCTTATTAGGAAGAGGCAAGTAAATTAATCAGAGAATCATAGGACTAGAAGTTACTTCAAGAGGTCATCCAGTCCAGTCCCCTGCTCTCAAGGTAAATCTAAGTATTATCTAGACCACCCCTGAAAGGTGTATGTCTAACCTGCTCTTAAATGATGTAGATTTCACAACCTCCCTCCGCAATTTATTCCAGTGTTTATCTACCCTAACAGTTAGGAAGTTTTTCCTAATGTCCAACCTAAACTGCTCTTGCTGCAATTTAATAATGTTGCTTCTTGTCCTATCCTGAGATTAAGGAGAACAACTTTTCTCCCTCCTCCTTGTACCAACCTTTTATGTACTTAGTTTTATGAAAACTGTTATGTCCCCTCTCAGTCTTCTCTTCTCCAGACTAAACAAACCCAATTTTTTCAATCTTTCTGCATAGGTCATGTTTTCTAGACCTTTAATCATTTTTGTTGCTCTTCTCTGGACTTTCTCCAATTTGTCCACATCTTTCCTGAAATGTGGCACCCACAACTGAACACAATGCCCCATTTGAGTCCTATTCAGTGCAGAGTGGAAGAATTACGTCTTGTGTCTTGTTTACAATACTCCTGCTAATACATCCCAGAACGAGGTTTGCTTTTTTTGCAACACAGTGTTACACTGTTGACTCATATTTAGCTTGTGATCCACTATGACCCCCAGATCCCTTTCCCCAGTACTCCTTCCTAGGCAGTCATTGCCCATTTTCTATGTGTAAAGCTGATTGTTCCTCCCTAAGTGGAGAACTTTGCATTTGTTCTTATTAAACTTCATCCTATTCACTTCACACCATTTCTCCAGTTTGTCCAAATTTTAAGCCTATCCTCCAAAGCACCTGCAATTCCTCCCAGCTTGGTATCATCCGCAAACTTTACAAGTGTAGTCTCTAAGCCATTATCTAAATCACGGATGAAGATATTGAACAGAACCGGATCCAGAACGGATCCCTACGAGACCGCACTTGATAAGCCCTTCCAGCTTGACTGTGAACCATAGATAACTACTCTCTGGGAACAGTTTCCCACCAGTCATGCACCCACCTTATAATAGCTCCATCTAGGGTGTATTTTCCTAGTTTTTTTATTAGAAAGTCACGGGAGACAGTATCAAAAGCAGTACTAAAGTCAGATAGACCACATCTACCACTTCCCCTGTATCCACAAGGTTCATTACCCTGTCAAAGAAAGCTATCAGGTTGGTTTGACACAATTTGTTCTTGACAAACCCATGCTGATTGTTATTTATCGCCTTACTATCTTCTAATTGATTAATTATTTGCTCCATTATCTTTCCGGGTACAGAAGCTAAGCTGACTGGTCTGTAATTCACCGGGTTGTCCTTATTTCCCTTTTTAAAGATTGGCGCTATATTTGTCCGTTTCCAGTCCTCTTGAATCTCTCCGGTCTCCCATGATTTCTCAAAGATAATCACTAATGGCTCAGATATGATCTCAGTCAGCTCCTTGAGTATTCTAGGATGCATTTCATCAGGCCCCGGTGACCTGAAGACATTTAACTAGTCTAAGTAATTTTTAACTTGCTTTTTTCCTATTTTAGCCTTTGATCCTACCTCATTTTCACTGGCATTCACTATGTTCAATGTCTAATTGCTACTAACCATTTTGGTGAAAACTGAAATAAAGACGACATTAAGCATTTCTGCCATTTTCAGTTGTTCCCCCACCCCACTCATTGAGTAATGGGCCTACCCTGTCCTTGGTCTTCCTCTTTCTTCTAATGTATTTGTAGAATGTTTTCTTGTTACCATTTATGTCTCTAGCTACTTTAATCTCCTTTTGTGCTTTGGCCTTTCTAATTCTATCCCTACATACTTGTGTTATTTGTTTATAGTCATCCTTTGTAAATTGACCTAGTTTCCACTTTTTTTTTTTTTTTTTTTTGAGTTTCAGATCATTGACAATCTCCTGGTTAAGCCAGGGTGCTCTGTTGCCATACTTCCTATTTTCCCTATGCAGTGGGATAGTTTGTTCTTGTGCCCTTAATGTTTCTTTGAAAAACTGCCAACTCTCTTGAATCGTTTTCCCCCTTACACTTGCTTCCCATGGGATCTTACCTACCAACTCCCTGAGTTTGCTAAACTCTGCCTTCTTGAAAACCATTATCTTTATTGTGCTGGTTTCCCTCCTACCATTCCTTAGGATCATGAACTCTACCATTTCATGATCACTTTAATCTAAGCTTTCAAATTCTCAACCTGTTCTTCCCTATTTGTCAAAATGAAATCTACAACAGTCTCCCCTGGTAGCTTTCTCCACCTTCTGAAATAAAAAATTGTTTCCAATACATTCCAAGAACTTGTTGGATAATCTGTGCCCTCTGTGTTATTTTCTCAACAGATGTCTGGGTAGTTGAAGTTCCCAATAACCTACAAGTCCTGTTCTTTGGACGATTTTGTTAGTTGTTTAAAAAAAGCCTCATCCACCTCTTCTTCCTGGTTAGGTGGTCTACAGTAGACTCCTACCATGACATCACCCTTGTTTTTTACTCCTTTTATCTTTACCCAGAGACTTTCAATAAGTCTGTCTCCTATTTCCATCTCAACCTCAGTCCAAGAGTATACATTTTAATATATAAGGCAACACCTCCTCCCTTTTTTCTCCTGCCTGTCCTTCCTGAGCAAACTGTACCCTTCTATACCAACAGTCCATTCATGCATATTATCCCACCAAGTCTCTGATGCCAACTACGTCACAGTTGTGTTTATTAACTAAAGTGCCGCCTTCTTATTCCCCATACTTCTCGCATTACTATACAGACATCTAAGATACTGATTTGATTTCACCCCCCCATGCTCTCTTGTCTCTCCCTTATAAGGGCTATAATGGCCCATGCTCCCCCCAGATTCCGAACCTTCTCCCAGGTCTCCATGTTTTTGACTTGGATTGGGGGGGATTAGATTATTAGAAATACAGATAGTTGGGTATGTGATGTCCAGGAGAACCACATGGTGAACTGCCTGCCAGGTGAAAAGGTTGCAAACCTCTCAAGACATCTAGACAGACTTATGTGCAGTGCTGGGGAGGCTCATGGTACAGGTAGGTACCAATGACATATGGAAAGTCTAGGAGGCCAAATTTAGGCTGCTAGGTAAGAGATTAAAATCCAGGACTGCCATGGTAGCATTTTCCAAAATTCTTCCAGTTCCATGGATAAATTGTCCTGTTCTGTTCGTTCCTCCTGATGCATCTAGCACCAGCCACTGTCAGAAGACAGGACTCAATATGGCCATTCTTATGTTCTTAAATAAAAAGTTGTCCCCAATACACTCCAAGAACTTATTGGATATTTTGTGTTTTGGAGTGTTACCTTTTCAACAGATGTCAGGATAAAGTTCCCCATTACTACCATGTCTTGAGTTTTGGATATTTGTTATTTGTTTTAGAAATGCCTCATCTATGTCCTCCTCCTGATTTGGTGGTCTACAGTAGACCCCTACCATAACATCACCTATTTTTTTTCCCCCACAGTCTGACTTCATGGATTTGGAAGTTGATGTCTGAGTAGGTTTAAAATGAGGAAAAAACAACTTTGCCCAGACATCATATAAAGTTAAAACTGCTGTACCTAAAAAGACCACCACCACACACTTAGTGTTTCTAGACACTCCGCCTATTTTCATTTCCACATGATGTAATTTTCATAATACCCCAGGTGGGAATTTCCCAACCATACCAAACTGGTTATTGTTGTCTGAAACAAAGTTGTGATATGGCAAAGAACATGACCTTCACTCCTCTGTATGCCCTGAAAGGGAACTGAACTCCATCGGTTCCAAGGAGGATTTTCTGAAGCCTTGGCCTTTTCCTTGACCTTAATGAGAGCAGAGGTAGGCAAACGCTGATCACTATTGAAAATCTTGCTCTATGACTTCAAATTAGACACTGTCGCTTGATTTTTATGGCTTCTACATGGTCTTATACATGACAAACACACCCAGCAAGCTACCAGGGATATAACGGGACCACAGGGGCCTTGTGGCTGAACGTGGCCCCCCCTAAGTCATGGCTCCTACCTGGGCTTGTAGAGGCAACAGGAAAGTCGCTTGGTTTGCACTTTGTGTCCGTGGATGAAGATCCTCATTCTGGGATCAATATAAAGGACAGCAGCATAGGCACGGAAGGAGCGACGCTCTGGCTTCCTGCAAGAGGAATGAGCTTACAGAAACCAGATAGTCCAATCAAACCCAAGCAGTGCCCTCCACTCCACATACCAGAGAAGACAGCCCATCCTATCCAACCCTGAGCAGCACCCCAACACTCTCCCCATACCAAGTCATAAGTCCCTCCCTTCCCCAATCTATTCCTGACCAATATCCATGGTCCAGGAAGCACTGCACAGACTCCCATGCCAATTCATCTGCCAAGCAATGTCCCACAACCCCTTACTCAAGCCGAGATCTTGTCTTAATCCATCTTTCTTCCACACTGAGCACCTTCATTGAGGAGACAACTCCCTTGCATGTAATCAGTCCACAAATACCACCGCATACTCCCTTCAGCGAAGAACCTTCTCCTCTATCTGTCCCAATGCTTCCAGGTTCCCATACATCAAAATGAAGACCCCATCTTTTCATATGCCCTGTCCCCTACTCTGCTTTCCAAAGCAGAAAATTCCCCATCTCGGTTCCCAAGCACCTCCTACACTGTCTTCCCTTGAGCACAGGACTCACTGTGGCAAATGAAGTTATGAGGCTCCACCAATCTTTCACCAGAGACAGAATTTTCATATACTTGAAAACAGGGTGAGGTCAGGATGAATCAGCATGGCACTGTGAGGTAGCTGAGGCAGTTAGAAAAGGCTTCAGCAGGCTTTGGAGGTGGGCTTCTGTGGGAGATGGGCAATCTAGGGAGGGTGCATGCAGCCTGTTTGAGTAAAGGCCAAGGTTTGAGCCGCAGCTGGAGATTTTTAGTTTGGATCTATTTGGTTGGTTTAGGACAAGTTTATTTTCTTGCTATAAACCAGCTTGCAAGGTGGACAAAACTTCCTAGCTTGCTCGTGTCTGCATTCCACCATGATGAGCCACCCTGAGCACTGCCCCCGGCTCCCCTTCACAGAGGAAGCCTTTGCCCATCCATATCAGTCTCCCCTTTACTGAGTAAAGGATCCTGTGTGTGTCTGACCAGTGCCCCAGGCTCCCCTACACTGAACAGAGGGTTCCCATCCCAAAAAGGCCCTACACCCAGTCCGTTGAACAGAGATCCCAACATTCAAATCCAGTCCTATTGCCCCCTCACCTTGGTTAGGCAGCTAGCATCACCAGAACTCCATGTCTGGTCACAATGTGGATGTAGCCACCCAACTCAACAGTTTGAGAGGGAGGCCTAGAGATTTGCCTTCCATCCCAGTAATCCCTTCTTTCAAATGATTATAAACTTACTCTATACCCCAGGTCTCTCCCTCCCCCCATCTGAATTAATCAAGTATCAGTGCCACGTTTGCTAATGTGCTATTGTCCTCTTTGGCCATCCAGAACACAAGAAGAACTTCCATGAGCTGTTAAGTGCATCAACGTCAGGGAGCAGGAGGTAAATTCCCTCTAAGCTGCGTAGCCACACAGCAGCCTATTAAGTGCCACGCAGGCGCTCAGGACTGCCACACAGAGAGATGCCTTTCCACCAGCCCCGGACCTGCCGTGGCCGGGGCAGAGGCACCCCTCCCCCAACCCAGCCCTGGCCAGGGGAGAGAGGCCCGTGCCCTAACCTGCCATAGCTAGGGGTGAGAAGCGCTCCTCCCCCAGCCCGTCCACGGCACCTCTCCTCCCCCCAGCCCAGGTGCTGCTGCGGGGAGAGAGAGCTGATGGGAGCCCTCTCTCCCCGCTGTAGCCCCAGGGCCAGCCTGCACCCCAAACTCCTCATCCCTGGCCCCACCCCAGAGCCCACACTCCCAGCCGGAGCCCTCACCCTCCTGCACACCAACCCTCTGCTCCAGCTCTGAGCCCCCTCCTACACTCCGAACCCCTCAGCCTCACCCCCATCACATGAATTTTGTTAGGTGAACCAATATGAAGCTCATGTGTCACACATCAGCTCCATATTGGTACACCTCTACCTCGATATAACGCTGCCCTCAGGAGCCAAAAATATCTTACCACGTTATAGGTGAAGCCGCGTTATATCAAACTTGCTTTGATCCACCGGAGTGCGCAGCCCCGCTCCCCCTGGAGCGCTGCTTTACTGCGTTGTATCTAAATTTGTGTTCTATCAGATCACGTTATATCAGGGTAGAGGTGTACACATAAAATTCATTCCACACATGCGTGGGAAAAATTAGAGGGAACACTGAACAGGAGAGCCAAGGAACTTCTGAAATCCCAACCTGATGCACTCCAGAATGCAGAATTCTCATCAACTCACCTGCCTGAACAGAACATATCAGCCTACAAACACCACAAACCATTCACAGGGACAACCCCAGCACCTGTTGCACTTACGTTCCTTCAGGGGGGGTTTCTGCCATCTGGATATCTCGGGGGTCGGAGGTCACATCCAGCTCTGGCTCCCCATTATCCATCAGTTTGAGATTAAAGATAATCACTAAGGTCCCTGAGTAGGTGACAAACTTGAGGTTAGCTCCATCTAATGCCATCCAAATGCCTTCTCCTGTTTCCATCTCCAATTGCCCCATGCCCAGCATCAGCTGACACTTACCCTTCTCCCCAGGGATTTTCTTAAACTGCTCCATCACCTCTTGCTCTGACTTGAAGGGGGAATACTTGTAAATGAGCTCAGTTTCAATTGCAAATTTTTCCATATTATCGGTCATGGGCTCCTGGGTACGTGTGTTCCAGGTGGGCAGTGGGACAATCACCTGTGGAAAGGATTGGATGGGGATTAAGATGAAGCACCAACACTTTCTCTTAATAAAAAAAACACTTCACTGGCTCCCATGCTTGGGTTAAGTTATTTCTTCTGATGGCCTCTACATACAACATTGATCCCCTTCCTACCCCCTCCAATAACAGCTGAGTATTAATTCAGTGCCCACCACCCAAAAACCCTTGTTTCCCATCCCCTCGGATTTACCTTTTTATACAGTTTATTTTCTCAAACCAAGATATTTTACCCCAAGTACATTGTAAACCACAAGAAAAATCAACTTCAGAACAGGTTCTTTTCCTCTTAGATGAGGTACAGAAAATAACAGAAAGCTCATCTTAGCAAATACCTAGCATTATATTTTAGAGTGACAAAGGGCATGCAAACCTCATCGATCCCTTCTTCCTCGTGAAATGTGCGTGACAGGAAGAGGCAGGTCATAGTGGTGTCTTTCTTAGTGAACAGGATAAAATCCTTCCCAATCCGCATGGAACCCCTGGAGGCAGATTTTAGAGTGTGTGGAAAGTCAGTCTGAAAAAAATCAACACTTTCTACTACAAGTCCTGGGCTACCAGGGTCCCTTCCCCCAAACTATATTTTTTTTAATTAATTTTGAAATGCCAAACATGAGATAATATTCGAATATCTCAAAATGGTTTAAGAGAAACATCTTGTCATGCTGTACAAACAAAAATTCAAAATCACTCATGCTCTAAATAACCTTATTCACCCCACACAGATGACAATCCAGAAAAGAACATATTTTCGTAGGATTAGATCAGAGGTGGGCAAACTGTGGCCCGTGGGCCACATCCAGCCCACGAGACCCTCCTGTCCGGCCCTTGAGCTCCCAGCCAGGGAGGCTAGCCCCGGGCCCCTTCCCTGCTGTCCCCCTCCCCTGCAGACTCAGCTCACCATGCCGCCAGCACTCTGGGCGGCAAGTTCCTGCTGGGCAGTATGGCTGCGAGAGCTGCCAGCCTGCTCTGGTGCTCTAGACTGTGTGGCTGGCTCCGGCCGGGCAGCGTGGCTGCCAGTCCTGGTGCTCTGAGCAGCATGTTAAGGGGGCAGGGAGTAGGGGGGTTGAATAAGGGGCAGGAGGTTTCATGGGACAGGGAGCAGTTCGATGGGGCGGGGGGTCCCGGGAGGGGGCGGTCAGGGGATAGGGAACAGGGGGGGTTGGAGAGGCGTGGGAGTCCCGGAGGGCCTGAGGGGGGGGCTGTGTGTGTGTGTGGATAGGGATCGGGGCAGTCAGAGGACTGGGGGGCGGTCCCGGGGGCAGTCAGGGGGTGGGGGGTCCCGGGAGGGGGCAGATAGGGGACAAGGAGCAGGGGGGTTGGAGGTTCTGAGGGGGGCAGTCAGGGGGCAGGAAGTGGGAGGGGCAGATAGGGGACAAGGAGCAGGGGGTTGGGGGTTCTGGGGGGGGCAGTCAGGGGGCGGGAAGTGGGAGGGGGCGGATGGCGGTGGGGACCAGGCTGCTTGCGGAGGCACAGCCTTCCCTACCCGGCCCTCCATATAGTTTCAGAACCCCAATGTGGCTCTCAGGCAAAGAAGTTTGCCCACCCCTGGATTAGATGGAGGCCTCTGGGCTTGTTCCCCAAAACATCCAGCACCAGTTATAGCCAAAGGTAGGATCGTCTAGCTCCGCAGAAAACCTGCTCCAGACTCAGCTGGATACATATACGGTGCAAGGCCAAATGGGCATCACTTCCTCCAGCCACATGGGGAGCCGCAGCAGCAGCTAGAAGAGCTCACAGGGCACAAACTAGGGAATCACTACAACCTTCAGAGCTTCTTGCCAATAGTGGCCAGCACTAGCTCCAGGCCACTGGACCCAGTGGCCTCTCGAACAGCCCTGTCCAACCTTACCCTCCCTGTCCATTATGCTTCTCTCTCTCCTTTCCCATTTCTACACCTCTGCCAGTTTCCTTCTCCCCCACTCTTCCCACCATTCCCATCCCCTCAAGCGCTCCCCCAATAAAGGACAATGGAAGTTACTTACCTGTAACTGGAGGTTCTTTGGGTACGCATGCACATCATGCGCCCAAGTCTGGAGATTTTTAGTAAGCAGTGTCCCGTGGTCCACACATGCACAATTGCTCTCTTTGTGCTCTGAACCAAGGGTAGAAGGGAAAGTGTGGAATGATGATGCTCCAGTTCCTCCTCTTACCATGAATCCAGTCATGATACACAACAGAGGGGACGGACGACAGGCAGTGGAATACAGATAGGGACCACACATCTTGAAGAACCTCCAGTTACAGGTAAGTAACCTCCATTTCTTCTTTGAGAGATGGCCCCTATGTGCATACATAGGAGATTAGCAAACAGGAGGTTGGTGCAAGGATGCAGATGGTATGGATATCTGCAGTACTGCCATTCCCACAGCTGTATCTGCAGCAGATGTTTGGCCCAATGCATAATGTTTTGTGAAGGTACGGACAGAGCTCCAGGTAGCCACCCTACACATATCTAATAGAGGTATGTCTTGTAGAGATGCTGTAGAGGTTGCCTGCGCTCTAATGGAGTGGATTCTCATGCCCTCCCAGGGTTGGAGGGAGGATACCTGCTAGTTAGTAGAGAAGGATGCTGCTGCCTGAGCTCCATTCAGAGAGCGTCTCTGGGTGGATAATGCTTGACCCTTGATCACTTTGCTGAGGCAATAAATAGTCTATGTGTTTTCTTAATTGCTTTTGTTCTCTGCAGATAGAATGCCAGTACCCCATTGGACATCTAGAGAGTGAAGCCTTCTCTCCTCATCAGAAGCATGAGGTTTTGGGGGGGGAAATAGCGGTAAGTGGATGGTTTGATTTATGTGAAACTCAGGAATTACACTAGGGATGAATTTTGGTGGAGGCAAAGACAGACCTTTTTATGAAAAATGGTATATAATGGATCTTCCATAAGGGCTTCCAGCTCGCTCACTGTTCTGGCTGATGTGATGGCAACTAGAAAGGCAACTGTCATCAACGGGTGGGACATGGAACAAGTGGCCATTGGTTCAAAAGGAAATGTGGTAAGGATCAGATTAAGATCCCTTTGTAGTGTTGGTTTAACCACTGGTGGGAAAATTCTAATTAGTTCCCTCAGGATTCTAAATCTCGTTGGATGAGTGAAGATAGTATGGCCTTCAATCAGAGGATGAAAGGCGCTCACTGCTGCAAGGTAGATTGAATTCCAGTAGGTTGATGATATGCATCCTGGCTTTTCAAGGGGTCCAGGTGCCTTGTGCAATGCGATTGTTCATGTGGGCTCCCCAACCTAAGAGGGAAGCATCCGTGACGATCGTCGCCTCGCGTGAGGGCGTGAGAAAAAGAACCCTCACAAACTTTTTCTGGGTTTGCCCACCAGGCAGGAGAAGCCATCGCCTTGGCCAGGATTGTTATTCTGGCACTGTCGTCTGGGGAGTAGACAGACCGAAGTGGAGGTGGAGCCTGGCAAATGGTGTTACGTGGGTGCATGAGGCCACGATGCCTAGAAGGGAAGGGCAGACCCTGACTGGAGTCTGAGGTTTGCTGCAGACCTATTTTATCAAAATTGCTCATGGTGTGGAATCTCTCCATTAGGAGAGGTAGGCTCTTGCTGTAGTCAAGTCCAAAATAATTTCTATGAAATCTGTGGTCCTTCTGGAAATCAAAGTTGACTTTTTTCGCTGATACAGATTCCCAGGAGAGATAATAGGCAGACTAGGAATGAGGTTGCTGACTGGACCTCCATGCTGGATCTGGAAAGACAGTAAAGCTGTTTCTTCTCATCCAGGTCGCCACCATTGAAAAAGACTTTTGTCAAGACCCCAGGTGCCATAACTAGTCTGAACAGGAGGACTCTGAATTGGTAATGGTCTTTGTGGAGGAGCCGCTCACATGCAGAGAAGGTGGGGAAACCAGAATTGGCAAAGTCAGAATAGGATTATCAGAATAACCGTGGCACTCTCCCGCCTGATCTTGCAGATGACATGCGGCAGCAGCACTAGCAGGGGAAAGGCATAATTGATCTGATGTGACCAGTGGATGACGAGGGCATTGCCTTGGAAATGGGTGCGAGATCCCCTCTGGAGCAGTATGTGATGATCTGCTATTGCTGTAGGAAGCAAAGAGATCCCTGGTCGGAGTCTCCCACTGGTTGAAAACATCGCTGACCTATGGTGTCATGCCATCCATGGTCAGTCATGAATTTCCTGCTGAGAGCGCCAACAATCACGTTCTGAGTCTCTGGAATATAGGCTTCCGACAACAAGATCTTGCAGTCAAGGCATCAATTGCACAACTAGAGCACTTCTGCACAAAGCGCCAGTGACCAGATGCCCGTTTGTTGATATAATAAACGACAGCGTTATTGTCCAACATAATGAGAATATGATGGGAGCAATGCATGACACACCCTCTGTACCGCTCAAAGCTCCAGAATGTTGATATGCACTCTGGATTCCCAAGTGGTCCAAGTCCCCTGGGTCATGTGCTCACTCACATGGGCACCCCATCTGCGAAATGATGTGTCTATGATGAACTTCATGTCCAGGAAGGATGGAAGGTCCCAGCCTGGATCCGATTGCAGCCTCATGACAACCTCTATGAGGTGCTTCTTGAGGCGGAGAGCCCAGTCTTCCCAGGTACAGTTTGGGAAGGACAAGAGGACACTGCACCTGGATCAAATGTGGGCTTCTCCCAAGCAGTACAGGGCAGCGTTGCTCATCAATGATCGAGAATGAACGTGGACAGGAGGTGCAGATCTTGAACCCCGATGTCATCAGCATAATCCAGGCATGGATGCTGGGGAGTGGGGAACTGGAGAAATGGAGTCCCCAAGTCTCTTAATTCCTGAAAACTAACACTAAAACTGAAACTACTGAAAAAACAACCACCAAAACTATGTACAATTCTAAAAACAGGTGGTGGTGGTGGTTTTTTTTAAAGTGCATCAGAGAAAGATGAGAGGACACCAGCAGCTTTGACTTGGATCATGTGGTGGTGAGAAAACTGAGGGCGCAGTCAGTCTGCCCCGTCCTTTGTTGCCCGAGACAAAACCATGAGATGAAGCAAGGGCACATGTGCGGACCAACAGACACTACTACTTTTAAATTCTCAGGTTCCGGATGCATAAGCCTCAGTGGAATCCAATAGGGACCATCATTCAAAACTCCGCTCCTGTAGGTGGAATGAAGTAGCACTTCTCAACCCTTTTTGGGAAGGGAGTGCATGAGGCAGGAGTGTGCCACACTACTCTGCCCTCACTGACTGGGAGGGTCACTTGACCGGGACTCGAGGGTTGTAAGATGTTTAATAGTCTATGCTGAGGCTCTTGGAACCTCCTTGAGCTGGATCTGCAGCTCAGATGCCACTCTTTGTGAGAGTTCATGATATTGCCTGTGATCATCAGGCAGAGATGGTGAAGACGGGGTGACTACTTCATTTGGCAAGGACGATGAAATGGCCGCCGAAACTCCTGAATCTGGCACAACTTCCTCCTCTTCACACACTGATGAAGCCGGTTGGCGTCAGCTAGGAGAAGGTATATAAGGTTCATGCACAGATCTGGGGTGCCTAGATTAAGGGTCCCAGGGCCTCCAGTAATACCAGTATGAGGAGTGAACCAGTTGGAGCCAACCCCATGGCACTGTGAAGTCATATCTTGGCAGAGACAGGACCCAGATCTACTGGAGCTTCTGGCCAGATTCATCTCCCTATGCAAGGGTAGAGGTTCATCTGGAGCCTCTGACTCATCAGATCAGAAGATAGGTTCCTAATTGAGAAGCAGAACCATTGTTATGGACGGATGAGTACTCAGATTCATGGATGGTAGAGATCACCCCAGTGTACTCGAGGTGGTTTCTTCCAAGTGTGATGTTATATCTAAATAAGGTTGGAGCTAAGAGGAGAAGGGATTGAGGACAGGGAGAGCAAAAATGTCCTCCAGGGAGACACAGGTCTCAGGGTGCTAGGTGTATGGGTGGTTGGGCCACCAGAGCTAAGACTTCCCTGGTTATAATGGACATTGGAGTCTGATCTGGATGTTGAAGGTAATGGAACGCCTGTCCTTTGGTTTATACATCAGCACCACGACTGGTACCAATGGATCCATATTCCTGCGCACCACATTCTCCTGTAGAGGCAACTTACCTGGACCTACGTCCTTATCATCCATACGCAAGGACTCGCCTGACTTGGACAGAACCAGGGATGGATCTTTTCAGAGCATCTGTCCCGATGCTTGTGACAGTGCCCCTTACTCTAATTCATTCTCTGGGCTTGGAAGTTGTAGTCTCAGCTCCTGAGCTCGTGTTCGGAGGAGCACTGCCCATTTATTGAGATCAGTGTGCAGAGGGGGCTCCTTGGCCCAGATCGAACTGGGGTCTCATGGCTTTTTCAGTCTGAGCTCTCAACCCCAAGTCTGAGGAGGGAAGGAGTGGCAGATGCTGTAATTAGCAGACGTGAACCTCACCGAGGCAGTAAAGGCAGTGCTGGTGTTAGTCACTCACTGAAAAGAAGCAGGGGCAGGAAACAGAAACAGTTCTTAAACCCCAGGACACAAGGCATAGTCCCTTGCCTTCCAGAGAGAATTTTCCCAAGGCAGGGAACAAATATTGAAAATACTAAAATACTAAATAACTATTTACAATATATAATTACAGATTAAAGAAAATGATAGAAGCAGCTGTAGACCCAGAAGATTCTGACTCAGGCCACGTGATAGTAAAAAGGAACTGGAGCAGGGTTGGTCCACACTGTCCATTGTACTCTTGGTTCAGAACATGAGGAGAGTAACTGCACATGTGTGAACCAATGGACACTTTTTACTAAAAGTCTCTGGACTCGGACGCATGGTGCACTTGTGTACCCATATGTGTTATACACATAGGGACCATCACTTGAAGAAAACTAGAATTTCTATCACTTGTCTTTGCATTAGAAAACTGTTCAAATGAGAAGCAGCGTGGTCCAGCAGATGTTGCACTGGACCGGACTCAAGACACCTGGCTTTTATACCCAGTTCTGCCAATGACCTATGCATAACCCTGGGTGAGTCGCTTCTTTTTGTGCACTCCCCACCCTTTGTCCATCTTGTTTATTTAGACTGTGAGCTCTTCAGGGCATGGACTGTCGGCTTTTGTTTGTACAGTGTCTTGGGGTAGGTCTACACTTACCTCCGGGTCCGGCGGTAAGCAATCCATCTTCTGGGATCGATTTATCGCGTCTTGTCTAGACGCAATAAATCGATCCCGGAAGTGCTCGTCGTCGACACCGTTACTCCAGCTTGGCGAGAGGAGTACGCAGCATCGACGGGGGAGCCTGCCTGCCGCATCTGGACCCGCGGTAAGTTCGAACTAAGGTACTTCGAATTCAGCTACATTATTAATGTAGCTGAATTTGCGTACCTTAGTTCGAAATGGGGGGTTAGTGTGGACCAGGCCTAACACAATGGGATTCTGATCCTGGTTGGGGCCTCTAGGAACTACTGTAATACAGAAACCCATTAATCTAAATTCTGTGTCGGACATTTCCCCCTGTCCAATTGTCCAAATTCACAGACTTCAAAAGAGGAAAAAAGTGGAAAAATTAGTGGTCCAGGCCACGCTTTTCAGAGGCGATTTGTGATTTTAGATACTCAGCTGACACCTACAATTGAGACACCCAATAGTCACTTTTAAAGTCTTGGTGCCCCCAAAATAAGCTTTCATTTTGGTATGTTACTCCTGGGGGAATTTCATCTGTCCCGCATAATTTTGTTTTTTCCTTGCATAAAATATATTCTGCCCAAGAAATGCTGCAGTTCCGCCTTTTGCTCACCAGAGGCTGCTGTATCGCCAGAACAACCAGCCACATGGACACAGCCAGCTGTTCTGGAGCCACAGCGGCTTCTAGTGTGCAAAAGGCAGAACTGCAGCACTTCTGGGGCAGAATGTATTTTCTGTGGGGAAAAAAATGTCTATGACTTCCCCCAGGAATAGAAGTTCATCACAGCACCCTGCCCGCGGAGCCAGGTTACGACAGAGTACAACAAGGCTGTTGGGGGGAGGTGTCACAGACTGGGATTCAGAATGGCTAGTGTGGGGGACTAGTGGGCTAGTGCAGCATGGGCTCAGGAGCTTGTGGGGTGACAGTGTTGAGCCTGGGGAGGGAGGCTGCAGGAACACTTGGGGATGGGGGAGGAGGCTGCAGAGACCCATGGGGATAGGGGGGTGCGGGGACAGGGGCAGATACGTCTGACTGAATGGGAAAGGCTAGAGCTTAGCCAGGGTCTGCATGGGGGAGGCTTCCCAACTCTCTAACAATCCTTTCCCCCTCATCCCCCCCAAAAAACAACACTTTCTCCCAACCACACCCAATACCCTCCAGCTTCACTCCCAGGCTCCTACTCTCTCCCTCAGCTCCTGTTACCCCTGATACCCCCAAGTCTTTAAACTGCTTCTGACAAGTGCAGGAAATACAGTTCTGTATTGTAATTTAAATGAATTACTCAAAGTTCTGTATTAATATTATTTGTAAAAAAAAATTTTCCAACATTTTTTTTTGGTCTGTATTATTAGACATATTTGTTGACAGATATTTTGAAATAAATGACCAAAATAATTGAAACTGGCTTTATTATACCGTGTTATTTAAACAACTAAAATATGCAGAAGTTTTAATTTTTTGGCGCAGAATTCTCCCAGGAGTAGTATGTGCCCCAAACCAAAAGAGCAAATTCTGAGCAAATCGGAACTTCATTCCCAATAAAGATTCACAATCATCCTAAAAGATTCTTTAGGAATCCAGTACTGGTAGCCACGTTGTATCTACAGGATTCATGTTTAGAGGTCACCGTAGCCTCCTATTTGCAAATGGTCATTCAAGCCTCTAGTCTCAGTATCATTATGATATTGGCATGGAGTGTAAGTTATTGTGATGTCATAGGACTAGGACCAGCTTCATTGCCTGAGGAAGAGTTACAAGGAAAGAGAGACAGACGTACACAAAGTGTATCCAAAGCTAACAAGTAAAGCCACCCATAAATCCCTTAAAGGTTGGTAGCTTTTTAAATGCGACTTTAAGTGTTTCCTTTTTATAGAAGTATATAAAGCTCAACATTTGCTGGCCCGCTATCAGCCAAACCCCAAGATCTCAGAAGGCTGGCTTCTGTTATACCTACGATTTCAAGCCGTTCCCATACTGCCCAATTTGAGTTGATTCTGGTGATCGTTTGGATGATTTACCAAACTGAATCACACTTGCGGCATCACCTGGAATGACAGACAGAAAAAGTGAGATCTACTTATGAAGTATGTAAAAAATATTTTTTAATATATCTATACACACACACACACACACACACACACACACACACACACCTACTCCAATATAACGCTGTCCTTGGGAGCCAAAAAATCTTACCGCGTTATAGGTGAAACCGCATTATATCGAACTTGCTTTGATCTGCCGGAATGCACAGCCCCGCCCCCCGGAGCACTGCTTTACCGCGTTATATCCGAATTCATGTTATATTGGGTCACGTTATATCGGGGTAGAGGTGTGTATACACACACACACACACACGTATTTTACAAGATTATCGTGATTACATTATACAGTGGCAGATTACATTACACAGTCCAAACAATGAAGGCCAGAAAAAAGGTTGGTTATGGGTGTGATTTTTTTGAAAAGATATTTTTATACCAGCAAAAGGAATAATATAGATGCAATCATAATGGCAAAAAGTACCTTTGCGAGTAACGCTTACTTCATTCGGGGCAATGGTATAAACTATTTTGCTAGTTGAAGATGCATTTACTTTAGAATGGTTTGCTCATATAGTTATACCAGCAAACCTTTTCTAGCATAGACTACACCCTGGACCCTTCAGAATTCTACAAAGATACTGACCCTCTCTCACAAAATAGGGAAATCCTTCTTCTGCTCTTAGGTCCAAAACAATTCCAAATACCTTCAGGTTAAAAGTACCCAGCAGGATAACTATAGCACAGATTCTGCTGCAAACATTATTCAATAATGTCAAAATTTTGTAAAATACAAAAACATAATACTGCACATAAGTCCATGCACCCAATTCCAAGTCCTTCTTCCATGAAGCAATGATCATCATTTTAACAAAATAGTACTAACCAACCAGCGGTATGCTGATAAAACAATTGTAAATTCACTGGCAGGTTTCTAGAGCATGGTATTAAAGCAGAATCTTTCCAATATGTAAACACAATTGTAAGATTTAATACTCTTTATTAGCATTGGACACATGGTGCAATCACAATGGAAAGGATGTGATGTGATAACAGAGAATATGGCTATTCTGAGGTTGTAGGGTTTTGAGACTATTTTTTTATTTGCCTTCCACCACATTAATTCAGGTCTTCCATTATATGCGAGATGGGAAGCCAGTATTTGAAACTGCAAGTGAAGTGTTAAGCTTCTGTAAATCTAAGGGATAATGGCTCAGCAAATGATTCTTTTGAGATAACAATCCCAATAAATTCTTTAGCCCTGGTCTACACTGTGGGGGGGAAAAAAATCGATCTAAGTTACGCAACTTGAGCTACGTGAATAACATAGCTGAAGTCGACGTACTTAGATCGACTTACTGTGGTGTCTTCACCGCAGTGAGTAGACTGCTGCCACTCCCCCGTCTACTCTGCCTGCGCCTCTCGTGGCGCAGGAGAACAGGAGTCGACGGGAGAGGGCTCAGGGGTTGATTTATCGCGTCAACGCGATAAACCGATCCCCGCTGGATTGATCGCTGCCTGCCGATCCGGCGGGTAGTGTACACATACCCTTAGTGAGATAAGAGGTGGTTACTTACCTGTAACAGGAGATTTTTCGAGATGTGTGGTCCTTATGTGTATTCCAAACATGAGTGTGCATGTGTGCCATACACCAGAGACAGAAGATTTTTATATCAGTATCCATTGGCCCACACGTGCGCTGTACGTAGCCTTGTGCCACAGGCGAGGTTATATGAGGCTGTGTGGGACAACACCCCATCGCTGTCACCCTCTCACCACCGAGCAACGTGGACCACAACAGAGGGGAAGGAGGGTGAGTATTGGAATACAAATACATCTTGAAGAACCTTCAGTTACAGATAAGTAACCTCCTCCTCTTCTTTTCCGAGTGATGGTCTCTATATGTATTCCAAACGCAGGTGAGTACCAAGCAGTGATTAGTGCAGAGAAGGTTGCGAGGATGCAAGAGGTATCGCAGACCGAAGGACAGCACAACCCATGGCTGCATCAACTACTGCCCCCTGGGCTATAGCATAGCGGGTCATGAAGGTATGGACAAGACGCCATGTCACTGCCCAGCAGATGTTATGCCAGGATACATCTGCCAAGGAGGAGGAAGTGACTGCCTATGCCTGTGTCGAGTGTGCCATAATCCAGCCGGGCGACATGGCATTAGGGAGCTCGCAGCATGCACAGATGCAGGCCAAGACCCACTTCAAAACACATTGGGAGGAGAGGGCCTGACCTCGGGATCTGTCTGCAAACATGTGGAGAAGCACGGAAGTCACAGGTCCTGTCAAGGTAGAAGGTGAGGGTGCGACGAACATCGAGTGAGTGCAGGTTCTGTCTTCCAGATTGGCATGTGGCTTAGAATGTAAGACCGGGAGGTAAATCGACTGGTTGATGTAGAAGTCTGAAACCACCTTCGGGAGAAATTTGGGATGAAGGCATAAGGAGACCTTGTCCTTATGGAAGGCTGTATATAGTGGGTTGGCCATCATGGCGGCCAATTCGCTGATCCACTGAGCAGAAGTGATAGCCATGAGAAAAATGACCCTTATGGAGAAGTGGGAAAGGGAGCACATGGCCAGGAACTCAAAGTGCAGGAGAGGGAGGGGGTGTCTAGTGAGGTGGAAAGGACAAAGTTGAGGTCCCAGGAGGATTCAGGCATGATCACCAGTGGGAAGGTGTTCAGCAGCCCCTTCAGGAAGCGTGTAGTGGTGTGATGGTTAAAAATTGAGCATCCATCCACGGGGGGGCGAGGGGGGGGGGTAGATACTGAGTGCTGCCAGGTGGACCAGGACAGAACTAAGGGAAAGGCCTGAGGTCTTAGGTTCAAGGGGGTAGGCCAGGACAATAGGGATGGAGACAGCGTCCAGGGAAAGTTTATGGCGCCGAGCTCAGAAGATGAAACAGACCCATTTCACTGTATAACACGCTCTGGTGGAGGCCCACCTGCTGTGAGTAAGGATGAGGCACACTGGTGCCAAGCAGGTGTTATCTATGCACAAGCCCCATCCAAGAACCAGGCTATGAGACGAAGAGGGCCAGGATTGGGGTGGTGAACAGTGCCCCGGTCCGTGAGGTCCAGGATCAGGCAGAGGTGGGGGAGATGCCGCAGAAAGCCGGAGGAGGTCGGGAAACCACAACTGACCAGGCCAGAATGGAGCGATCAGCAGTACTGTGGCTTGTGTCCTAGCAGACTTTCTGTAGCACCTCGGGAAAGAGGGAAATGGGGCAGGAGGCATAGGGGAGTTCGCCACCCCAAGGCGGGAGGAGAGCACCACCTTGGGAGCTGGGCTCCATGGCCCCCCAGCAACAGTAGAGGGGGAACTTGTGATTGTCACATATGGCAAAAAGATCCCGGCAAGGGGTATCCCAGGCATGGAGAGCGAATGGAGAGTGGGGTTGTGGAGTTCCCACTTGCGACTGAGGTATCAGTGCCAGCGCCAGCGGAGCACATTGGCCATGGAGTTCTGCATGCCCAGGAGATATACTGCGTGCTGCGTGACATGATGGCAGATGCACCAGTTCCAGAGGTGGATGGATTCTGTACAAAGAGACAGAGGCTTGGTGCTCTCATGCCTGTTTATGTAAGCCACCACTGTGGTATTGTCAGAGAGAATTTGAACTGGCACAGATGAGCAGCAGGAACATGCGGCAAACCAAGCGGACTGCTCGGAGCTGGAAGACATTGATGTACTGGTGGGCCTCGTGCCGAGTTCAAAACTCCTGGGCAACGTGCTCACTCAGATGAACGCCCCAACCGGTGAGGGAGACATCTGTGGTCAAGGTGACAGTTGGGACAGGTGTGGCGAAGGGGGTGCTGAAGAGCACCTTGGAGAGTCGATCCACCAGAGCAGGGAGGCCCAAAGTGAGCACAGAACAAGCAGTGTGTCATCGAAGTGGGTGGCATGGGCCAGGCAACTGACAGGAGCCACAGCTGTAGACAGCACACATGAATTGAGTATACAGCGTTACGTAGGTGCACTGTGGTGCGGGGGTTGTGGTGAAGGTCCACCACTACAGCCATCAAGGTGGTGAAGCAGTCTCCCAGGAGAAAGGCCCGAGCAGCCATGGAATGGAGGTGGGCACCAAGGAAGTGGATTGTGTGTCAGGATGAGCACTGATTTCATTGATGCAGACACAGAGTGGCGAGGAGAGAGTGAACACTGTGAATGGCAGATGTTAGCTTGGTGCAGGAAGGCATGACGAGAAGCTAGTTGTCCAAATACAGGAGCATGGAGTATCCCAGATGCCGGAGATGTGCTGCCACTACTGCAAACACTTTTGTGAAGACTATGGGGGTTGTCACAATGTCGAAGGGAAGGACCCTGAACTGGTAGTGGTTAGTGCCCACACAGAAGTGAAGAAACTTGTGGTGGGCCAGGTGGATGTCGATATGGAAGTATGCATCTTTCATGTTGAGAGCTGTGAACCAGACTCCCCACAGAAGGTAGGGAATAATGAAGGCGAGCATGACCATATAGAACTTGGTCTTGCAGCTGATGGTGTTGAGAATGCGGACATCAAGTATAGGGCGGAGCCCTCCGCCCTTCTTCGGGATGAGAAATATGGAGAGTAGAAATCCTAGCCGATGAAGGGGTCGAGCACCGGTTCTATCGCACCTTTAGTGAGCAGGGCATCCGCTTCGTTTTGTAGGAGGGCATGGTGGGAGATATCCCCCATGGGAGTCCAGAGGAGTGGAGAGGTGAGAAACTTGATAGAGTAACCATGCCATACGATTCCCAGCACCCAACGGTCCATGGTGATCTTGCCCCTTTTGTGGGCAAAAGAGGAAAGACAGCCCCAAAGGTGACTGGGGAGAGGGGAGGACCGAGGATGGTGATATGCAGGGGACTCTCAGCTCTCAACTTGTGCATCAAAACTGGGCTTTGGGTAGTTGATGAGGTGAGGAGGAAGAGGTGGCTGTGGCAGGGGCCGAGGCCCAGGACCATTGAGATCAATGTCGTCAAGGTGGGTCATCCTCACAGTGGAGACAGCAGTCTGGTATGGCACACAGGACCAGGGCCGGGAGGGTTGTCATTGCTGTCTCCACTGGGGTGCTGGGATGTAAATGCCTAGAGACCAAAGCATCACCCTCGAGTCCTTCAAGAAGTTAAGGGACTTGACAACGACTGATGAGACCAGCTTGTCTTCGTCAAAGGGGAGGCCCTGAATGGTGGTCTTGACCTCCCATTAGAAGCCAGAGGATGGCAGCCACGACTCCCAATGCATGACTACGCTGGTCGCAAGGGAGCAGGATGGGTCTGCAACATCGACCACCTCTTGGTGGCTCATCTGGTCGGTTAGATGATCTTCTTCCACAAGAGCCTGGAAGCCTTGCCGTTTGTCCAATGGCAAGTCATCCAGGAACTCTGCTAGCTTGGCATAATTGTTAAAGTCATACTTTGCTAGCAAAGCCTGGTAATTGGCCATGTGAAACTGCAACACCGCGGAAAAGTAGAGCTTCCGGCCCAGAAGTCTGGCTGCCCTGTGTGCTGGCCATGTGTATGCTGCCTTGAGCGTTCGGTCGCCATGTGAACCACCAGGGAAGCAGGTGGGTGGTGTGGGTGCGAGAAAAGAAAGTCTGTTTCCTTAGCGGGAACAAAGTATTAGTGATCTGCCCATTTGGCCATGGGGGCACAGGAGGCAGGCATATGCCAGACCGTCCACGCTGGCCGCAGGACAGCATCATTGATGGGCAACATAGTGCAAGCCGGTCCTTGGGATTGGAAGATACCCAGCAACTGGTGGTGGTAGCGGTCTGGACCTCGTCCAGGGGTATGGCCAAGTCACTAGCAACCCTCTGCAGCAGCTCCTGGTACTACTTATGATTGTCAGGTGAGAGGGTGGGGGGGGGGAAATCAGGGTATCATCCAGCAAGAAGGCGGGGATAGTAAGGACTGTTGGCTCCACTTCTGAGTCTGAGCTGTCTGGGTCTGGCACAGGGGCCCGGATCGAAGGGTGGGTGGCCTGAGGTGAATAAAGCCAGTGATAAGGGTCGCAGGATGGCCAATACTGCCAAAAGGTCGGGTCCTCATGGTATGGTGGACCCAAGGGTAGCAGTACCAAGGCGTCAGCGGGGGGGGGGGGGGGGGAGGGGAGCATACCCGGACACATGCAGCAGCCGTGCCTGAGAGTCTGAGCTGTGCTGGGACACAGGAAAGAAGGACAGGTTTTCCCCAGAGAGGACTTCAGAGTTGGAGGAGACACCCACTATCGGGGAAGCTGTTGGTATGGACAGTCTGCAGCCAAGGGCCATCAAGGTCTATTCCCCAGTAGGAACAATGCATCTGCTGGAGAGGGGGGGTTCCAGTCCCTGAGCAGCAGAAAAGATGGATAGGGCAGATCCATGTGTGCCACCAGGAAGAGGGCATAAATACTACCAGGCATCCAGGGCATGTCTCGAATATCATCAGCACAGCATGGTAGCATCCGCGGTATGGAGTGCAGAGACAGCTGTTGCACTGGCAGTGTGCACGCTGGAGAACGGTGCTGGTGTCCAGCCAGTGCATTCGATGCTGTTACTGCCACCTCCCGCTTCTTTTTAGCTTTGCCCTCAGAATGAGGAAAACTAAGGTGGTGTCTGCACATAGTATCTCACCCGACCGGGCGCTGCTCGGGGAGGGAACACTGAGCTTGGCAACTGTCTGTGACGGGGCTTGCTACGATGCCCATGAGAGCGTTTGCAACTCACACTGGGACTTCTCCGGCACCAGCTGCACCTTTGGATCTGAGGTGCAAGAAGTGCTAGGGGGGGCTCACCACTGGTGAAGGGCATTGCACTGTCAGAACTGACAGTTCCTGGTCAGACTAGGCATGCATCCAGGGAGCCTCTTCCAGGAGGAAATTATGGAGGCGGAATAGGTGAGCCCCACAGGTCCACAGTAGAAAGGAGTGGCAGATTTTGCAATGGGCAGCTAGATGAGCTTCCCCGAGGCAATAAAGGCAATAGTGGTACTCATGTCTCATGGAGAATGAGCGAGGGCACGACTCTCAGTTCTTGAACTCCGGAACGTGGGACATAGTCCCCCGGAGAAGCAGGGGGAGAGCCTGGCCCCAGACTGGGCGAAGGTTAAGACTAACTACACTAGTTATAATAAAAAAGAAAGAGAATGCTAACTATGTACAACAGACAAGCATTCTTGCAGGCAAGCTGCAAGTATGGAGTAACAAGGATTCCAACTCCAACCATGCAGTGGTAAGAGAGAGCATCGTCCCGCACAGTCTCATATAACCTTGCCTGCACCATGAGGCTATGTACAGCACACATGAGGGCCAACCGACACAGCTGAAAAAATCTTCCAGCTCCAGCGTACATGTGCACCCGCGTTTGGAATACATATATAGGGACCATCACTCGAAGAACACTTATCACAAAGAATCTATTGGGGAGAAACTGAATCTACAAATTCAAAGACAATGTGAAATTCCTTAGTTCAGACAAGAAGATTGGAATGCAGGGGGATCAATATGACTGGCTCTATAGGTCTAAAGAAGAACAGGAGTACTTGTGGCACCTTAGAGACTAACAAATTTATTAGAGCATAAGCTTTCGTGGACTACAGCCCACTTCTTCGGATGCATATAGAATGGAACATACAATGAGGAGATATATATACACACACATACAGAGAGCATAAACAGGTGGGAGTTGTCTTACCAACTCTGAGAGGCCAATTAATTAAGAGAAAAAAAAAAAAACTTTTGAAGTGATAATCAAGCTAGCCGAGTACAGACAGTGTGATAAGAAGTGTGAGAGTACTTACAAGGGGAGATAGAGTCAACGTTTGTAATGGCTCAGCCATTGGCTTGATTATCACTTCAAAAGTTTTTTTTTTTTTCTCTTAATTAATTGGCCTCTCAGAGTTGGTAAGACAACTCCCACCTGTTTATGCTCTCTGTATGTGTGTGTATATATATCTCCTCATTGTATGTTCCATTCTATATGCATCCGAAGAAGTGGGCTGTAGTCCACGAAAGCTTATGCTCTAATAAATTTGTTAGTCTCTAAGGTGCCACAAGTACTCCTGTTCTTCTTTTTGCGGATACAGACTAACACGGCTGCTACTCTGAAACTTGTCTATAGGTCTAATTACTCATGGAAATTCCATCTTGTGTCAAGTCAAACTAAATAGGTGAGGACACTTCAGAGCAGCTTTTAAGAGCTGCAGCGATCCATCTCTTCTGGGAGAGGGGGCTAAAGAGTGCCTTCATCTCCCTGCCCCTAACAACCTGCCAGGAACCCTGAAATTTCTAAATCTGTGTCCAAAGAAAACAGACTGAGGCTTTATTGTGATAGTAGCAGTAGAGACCCCATCTATGTGTATGTTTCTTTGCCCGTCCTTTTAAATTAGGTTTCCAGCCTGCATGACAAATATCTTTAGTTAAGCTTTATGTTCATGTTCCTTGTCATATAAGTTTTTGGTGAATAAATGGTACAGCTGTATTGCTTTCTGACTACACTGTATTCTAAAGGGAGTTGCTAGAGATGTACCTCTCGGGACCAGCTACCATGATTGGTCCTCATTAGCCAAGACAAACAGATAGAGTGTTTGAATCACATCTGCAAAACCTAACAAGGCTCCTTGTTTTGTCTACTAATCCTCAATAGGCTTCTGGATTCCATGAAGCTCCGAGGGAAAAGAGAGACCTACACATTACAGGGTGAGTGCTATAGCCTTGCCACTGAAGCACAAACTAGTTGGAGTGAGCAGTAATGATGGAACTTGTTTATACTATAACTTTAGCCATATTATTTGTAGCTTAGCTGTTGTTTGTTGTCCACAGGGCACAGAGCAAAGAACCACTAAACAAATATCCCAGTACCTAGAACCACAAAACAAGTGGTTGAGTTAGTGGACTTAGAATTACTGAAGAAAGGAACATTTTCAGATAGACACGTTTTCCTGTTCTTCATATTCAGGTCCACTGATCCCAATCGTGGGACTTTAATACCTTCCCTGTACAACTGCATTTCTGATTAGTTTGGAGCCAGAATTTACCCATTGATCCATGGTTTTTCTAAGGCACATTGGTATCTATGCATAGGGAAAAAAAAAAAAAAATCTGTGCACAACACAGGCTTGAATTCAGTGTGATGCTATGGCATCCAGCGCTTTCCTGCCAAAGACCAAATTGGAACATACTTGTGTGTCTAATTTCAAGTGTAGCAAAGGTACAACCCAGGACCATATAGTCATCTTGTATATTTGCATATTTCTTCATAAAGGGGATACAACTTCATGAATCATAAGATCAAGGATAAACAAATTAGCTTTCAGAGGGAACCCTCTGCTTTACATGCTTCCAACACACAACACCATAGCCATGTGATCATGAAGGATTTAGATGTCTAAACCCTTCCTTCAAATTCATGTTTGAATAAAAATCAGATCTATTCAAAAATTAAAGTGCCGCTTCTTTGGTGTGGCAAGTGCATTGCTATCAGCATTCTATGAATAAGGCTTCAACATATAAGACATGAGCATAACCTTAGATGACAGAATAGACATTTGGTAAAGCTAACAGTTTGATAAGTTTATTATGGAGGTCTGTGACTAGCTTAAGTATGAACGATTCTAAACCTTCTGGGTGATTGTATGGGAGTAAATCTTACCTGGTCTACAAATTCTCAGGACATACGCCTATTGAGGAATTTTCAGGCCAGTTGAGAGGCATGCATTAGTCTAAGGTTTGCTTATTTCTGCCTCAGTGTTTAAATTTCAAGCCATGTAGAGAAGTATTATCTATTAGTAGAATGGTTCCTTGAGAAGAACGGAAATTAATCAGAATATTCTTTTCTGTAACCATTTCCTCTGAAATCCAGACCTCAGACGGCTCAGATAAGTCAGAGGAGCTTTTCTGTACATTAGGCACACTAGCTGTTCCATGGCCTTGTCTGTTAGGTCACAGAACTACAGCTTTCTCAGCCATGAGATGAGAATGACTAGACCTGGTCTTCCCTGAGCTTATGGAGAACCCTAGTTTATGAGCAGGAAGAGAAGAAAGACGTAAAGGTGTTATTTTACATATGACCACCCACATCTGCTGCTTCTAAAACCTTATAAATGAGCAAAAAATATGGGTCTCTTGGCAACGTTTTTTTTTTGGTGCGGGAGATGAAACAGCTTCCTGCCCCTCTCTTTGGCTCTCTGAATTTTCTTGATGACAAGAGGAATGGGTGAAGGCTTCACTCTACAGGATCTATTTGCTGTCTGCTTAGCCAGGCAACTGAGATTACCTTTCATATAGAGCAGTGGTTCTCAAACTTTTGTATTGATGACCCCTGTCACACAGCAAGCCTCTGAGTGCAACCCCATCACCCCCTTATAAATATATATATAAAAAAGGGTTTTTAACTTAACACTATTATAAATGCTGGAGTCAAAGCAGGGTTTGGGGGTGGCAGCTGACAGCTCACAATCCTCCCTGTTATAACCTGAAAACCCCCTGAGGGGGTCAAGACCCCCAGTTTGAGAACCCCTGACATAGAGGCTATACGAGAATAGGCAACTTTCCTACCCAAACTATGAGGAAATGAGCTTCTTTGTGTAGAAGAGCTTATCAGTTAATGTGTGGATCAGCTGTTGTGGTGTGTTTTGTAATCAGTGTCATGGCTTTCTAAGTACTGGTACAGGTATTGTTAGAAGTTTGCTATCATCTGTGGTCTCCACTGTCAATACTAGATCGGAGCTCGCCTGCCCTTGCAAGAACCTGTTCTTAGCTGACCATCTCTGTCAATTAAGATACCACGATGCACCAAGAGATGAACAGTAACAAGGGTGTCCTGAAGGGTCTCTCTTTTAAAGGAGCACAGATCAATATTTATCTAAGAAAGGACAGACATGTATACACCACTTTGTGTCCAGGCCGATATCAATACACTGGAACATTTCTGAACAGACTTAAAGGGAGGTAGCTACATGAGTGGGTGGAGCCCTGCAAATCTTAAGTATCCCTGATTGGAATATGTAAATATGCCTTCTTCAGAGATGGCAAGGGAAGTGGATTCTGGGTTTACATATGGAATCTCAGGGTATGTCTACACTTAACACACTACAGTGGCATAGCAGCAGCACTGCAACCGCACCATTGTAGCACGTCACTGTAGACACTACAGCGATGGGAGGGATTCTCCCGTCACTGTAGTTAATCCACCCTCCTGAGAGGCAGTGGCTAGGTGGATGGATGAATTCTTCCATTGACCTAGCACTGTCCACACCAGGGATTAAATCAGCATAGTTACATCTCTCAGGGATGTCGATTTTTCACATCCCTGAGAGAGACAGCAATGTCGATATAAGATTTCAGTGCAGAATGGCCCTTTATCTCTGGAGGTATCTCTTCTGGGCTTTAAGGTCCACCACCATCCAGATGCCACTAAACTTCTAGAGTAGAGCCTCTTTTGGAAAACTCCTTCTATAGCCTCAATTTAAAAAGGATAGGTAACGAACTTGTGCATATCTTGACTCTCTTGGACGTTACTAGCCACAAGGAAAGACTAAACACGGCTTTAACATAGAATGCCAGTTCTAGAGAGTAATTGCTTCATTCTCTGAGTTTGCTCTGTCAAAGTCATTTGCACCCCCCCCATCCACAAAGAGGAGTCTCTCCTCAAAGTGGCTTGGGGCCTTAGACACTGAGCCTCAAAACTAAGTGTTTGATATTTTCTGGAGGAGGGAGCTGGTTTGAAGTCTCCCCTAACCTCTACCTCACCTATTATGTTTATTTCATCTTGCTTGGGAATAACCACTGCCACACTATCTATGGTACCTGGAAAAGAACAGGCTCTAGACGAACAGACTGTTCTTTTGGAATGTCCTGTATTCTCTTGTCTGTTTAAAGGGAAGCAAAGATTTCCTGGGCCTTTTTTGATGCATCTGCCACTGCCTTAGCCGAGTATTCCCCAAACATCTGCCACGTATTACAATGCTGCAAGCTCACTGGATTCAAGAATGGTTTTCCAAGACCAATGCTTTCCCACAAGGCCACTTGAAGCCAGAGCTCAAGCTGAGAACAAGAGCACCACAGGGTTCTGGTCTGTTCCCCCTAATGTTCAACGTGTACGTGAAGCTGCTAGAGGATACTATGGGGTATATCTGGACTGCAATGCCGTAAGTATGGAGCGTTATAAAGGTATTTCATAGAATCATCGAATCTCAGGGTTGGAAGGGACCTCAGGAGGTATCTAGTCCCACCCCCTGCTCATGGCAGGACCAATCTCCAGACAGATATTTTGCCCCAGATCCCTAAATGGCCCCCTCAAGGACTGAACTCACAACCCTGGGTTTAGCAGGCCAATGCTCAAACCACTGAGCTATCCCTCCCCCCTAATATGCTAGTCTCTTTTGTACTGAAGAACTACATGAACAGCCAGGGAAACCAAACATTCGTTCCCACACGTCGTAAGTTCCATCCTTCCTTCATTTGAGTTCCATGTTTAAGGGGGATTGTCCTGGTCTGTCTACAGGGCAAACATTGCCAAGCCATTTTAAGACCACCTTTTTGGAGGGAAGGCTTGTACAGAGAAGTATTTTACACAAGACTCGGCCTGATTTCTGGTGGTAGGGAAGTCCGGTAAACGACCTTCCACTGGCCCTTGCAAGTTTCATCCTGAAGTCAGCTGGCTGCAACATCTGCCGTGAGCAGGTGTCAGAGAGATCATCTCTGAGATTGCTAGATCCTAAAACAGTCTAATATAAGAGTTGAGACCTTCAGGCAGATCCAGAATTGGATGGGGAGCCAGTGCAGCATGCACAGCAACATGTTCTTTTCAGCAGTTCTGTTCAAGGGGGAAAGGGGTCCAGGAGAGCTGGCTGTATTTTAAAGAATCCTTATTGAGGTTGCAGGAAAAAAACAGCCCAATGTGTAGAAAAAACAGTAAATATGGCAGGCGACCAGCTTGGCTTCACAGTGAAATCCTTGCTGATCTTAAATGCAAAAAAGAAGCTTACAAGAAGTGGAAGATTGGACAAATGACCAGGGAGGAGTATAAAAATACTGCTCAGGCATGCAGGAGTGAAATCAGGAAGGCCAAATCACACTTGGAGTTGCAGCTAGCAACAGATGTTAAGAGTAACAAGAAGGGTTTCTTCAAGTATGTTAGCAACAAGAAGAAAGTCAAGGAAAGTGTGGGCCCCTTACTGAATGAGGGAGGCAACCTAGTGACAGAGGATGTGGAAAAAGCTAATGTACTCAATGATTTTTTTGCCTGTCTTCACGAACAAGGTCAGCTCCCAGACTGCTGCACTGGCCAGCACAGTATGGGGAGAAGGTGACCAGCCCTCTGTGGAGAAAGAAGTGGTTCGGGACTATTTAGAAAAACTGGACGAGCACAAGTCCATGGGGCCGGATGTGCTGCAACCAAGGGTGCTAAAGGAGTTGGCGGATGTGATTGCAGAGCCATTGGCCATTATCTTTGAAAACTCATGGCGATCGGGGGAGGTCCCGGATGACTGGAAAAAGGCTAATGTAGGGCCCCATCTTTAAAAAAGAGAAGGAGGAGGATCCGGGGAACTACAGGCCAGTCAGCCTCACCTCAGTCCCTGGAAAAATCATGGAGCAGGTCCTCAAGGAATCAATTCTGAAGCACTTAGAGAAGAGGAAAGTGATCAGGAACAGTCAGCATGGATTCACCAAGGGCAAGTCATGCCTGACTAACCCAACTGCCTTCTACGAGGAGATAACTGGCTCTGTGGATGAGCGGAAAGCAGTGGATGTGTTATTCCTTGACTTTAGCAAAACTTTTGATACAGTCTCCCACAGTATTCTTGCCACCAAGTTAAACAAGTCTGGGCTGGATGAATGGACTATAAGGTGGATAGAAAGCTGGCTAGATTGTCGGGCTCAACGGGTAGTGATCAACGGCTCCATGTCTAGTTGGCAGCCGGTTTCAAGCGGAGTGCCCCAAGGGTCAGTCCTGGGGCCGGTTTTGTTCAAAATCTTCATTAATGATCTGGAGGATGGCGTGGACTGCACTCTCAGCAAGTTTGCAGAGGACACTAAACTGGGAGGAGTGGTAGATACGCTGGAGGGTAGGGATAGGATACAGAGGGACCTAGACAAATTAGAGGATTGGGCCAAAAGAAACCTGATGAGATTCAACAAGGACAAGTGCAGAGTCCTGCACTTAGGACGGAAGAATCCCATGCACTGCTACAGACTAGGGACCGAATGGCTAGGCAGCAGTTCTGCAGAAAAGGACCTAGGGGTTACAGTGGATGAGAAGCTGGATATGAGTCAACAGTGTGTCCTTGTTGCCAAGAAGGCTAATGGCATTTTGGGCTGTATAAGTAGGGGCATTGCCAGCAGATCGAGGAACGTGATCATTCCCATCTATTCGACATTGGTGAGGCCTCAGCTGGAGTACTGTGTCCAGTTTTGGGCCCCACACTACAAGGAGGATGTGGAAAAATTGGAAAGAGTCCAACGGAAGGGAACAAAAATGATTAGGGGGCTGGAGCACATGAGTTATGAGGAGAGACTGAGGGAACTGGAATTGTTTAGTCTGCAGAAGAGAAGAATGAGGGGGGATTTGATAGCTGCTTTCAACTACCTGAAAGGGGGTTCCAAAGAGGATGGATCTAGACTGTTCTCAGTGGTACCTGATGGCAGAACAAGGAGTAATGGTCTCAAGTTGCAGTGGGGGAGGTTTAAGGTTGGATATTGGGAAAAACTTTTTCACTAGGAGAGTGGTGAAGCACTGGAATGGGTTACCTGGGGAGGTGGTGGAATCTCCTTCCTTAGAGGTTTTTAAAGCTTGACAAAGCCCTGGCTGGGATGATTTAATTTGGAATTGGTCCTGCTTTGAGCAGGGGGTTGGACTAGTTGACCTCCTGAGGTCCCTTCCAACCCTGATATTCTATGATTCTAAGTTTGCTGCTGCATAATGAACGAGGTAGAGCTTCCACATGGCTCCTATGTGGCCTTCATTACTGGCAGAACCCATTGTGATCATCCAGCCTGGAGGCAATGAAGACACAGATCACTGTGATTAGGTCTACATCACAAAGAATCACACTCTTCTGGCCTGCTGAAGATAGGAAGAGGCATTTTCTGGCAGTGTGGAGTCAGTAAGAGCTGCATATCAATTGAAATGGCAGATGCTCTCAAAGGGCAAAGACATGGTTCCATTCAATTCTTCAAAGCACTTCCCCCCTTCCTACAAGCATCGCATTTATCCTTCCCAGACTGAGGTTGAACTAACACTTTCACTCAAGCACCAAGTCAGTTGGCAAAGGACATAATTCATGTCTGATGCACAATGTTGTCGTGAACTGCTACTACTGAAGCCCATATCATCTTCTAATATCCTCTAGTAGTTCAATATCATGCTGAAAAATAGACACAGGTCTCAATACTGCAAGATTCCACAGATGAGAGCGCTCAGGGAAGACTAGCAACCAACCACCAACCTCTTGGATATGTCCACAAGAAATGACACTTAGCCAGCTCAGTGTGACTCCACCCATCCTGCCAGGTCACCCTGACAAGGCGGTAGTACAGAGAGGCAGTGTCAAAAGCTGCTGGTAAATCTTAAAATATTAACATGGATGGCTGCCTTCTGTCCAAGCCCAAAAGACGAACATGTGTTAATCTTCAGGACACACTAAGACCCCAATTGTCTCCCTGGCCCACAGGAAGTTGATGGAAAGATGGAGGTTGGCACTTCAGAGGTAGTTTTGCTGATAGGTTGCTGCTGTAACTGTGCTCTCACTAAATCAACTGTTGAGTCTGCTAGTAATTGGCAAACTGTACAAGAGCACCAGAGCCTGGGATGGCTGCCCTTATGTAGTTAGTACAAACCTTAATCAAATAAATGACTGAGAAACTTCTAGGTTATTGATATATTAGGTGCTCCTGGAATCTTTTTTGCCCCACTTTCTTAACCTTACTCAAAGAAGGGAAGTAAGACAGGGCTTTAACTGGTAAGATCTTCTGCAGCCCATGTTAATCTATTGCAAGTTTTATGGCAGCCAATACCTTATCCAAGAGTGGTACTGATATGCTTTGGATCAGCAGATGATCTAGGTGGGTGTCACTCATCACAAGTAAAGGATTCATTTATGTGGTTACATGGACTTCCCACAGTACTTAGAAGTCCTGTAGTGATGTGCCTGAGTCAGACTTGTGAAAGGTCTTCAGAATCCATTTGCTTGGTCCTGGAAAAACTTCTGAGTTTAGCTAGAATTTTTGGAAAGCAGGCAGAGAACTCCTCTCAGCAGGACATATTTGGGTCCAAGGCAGAATGAAGGAAGTCTGGTTTAATTATTCTTGTCACAGTTTCGCTGATTCCATGGCAGAGGAAAAAGTGGCTCTTAAATCTCCCTTGCAGATGTGACATGGATTTGCATGGACTCCTTGTGATAATCAGATTCGATTTCTGTCTTGTGCCCTGCTGCTCTAATTGTCTGACCCAAGTTTTTATACCGCATGCATCACCTATTGAGCCCATCAAAACCATAGGGATGTGACACTGGCAGAATACTTGCAAGGATTAAAGTTATTTTTCTCAGTGTGACACTGCAAATACAACTTCCTGTCACTTACTTGAATCCATTCCTGCTCCATCATCCAAAAAACATAGCATGAATTGACCTCGCAGGTCCTCTCGCCGTTCTACAACAAGAAAAGAATTAACAGAACCATTACACAAAAATAGGAAGGGGAATTAAAAATTGTTTGAAAAAGTGTCCAAACAGTTTTCATGACTGGAGTAGCACAGCAAGCAGGACTCAAACTTCAAGCTGATTTGTGTGTGGTACCACTACAAAATGATTAGACACCATCAATAAGAACTCTTAGTAGGAAAAACAGGAGCAGATGAAATTGTAGGTGTTATTACAGAAAAATTAATCTCTTGCATAGAATCATAGAAGATTAGGGTTGGAAGAGACCTCAGGAGGTCACTTAGTCCAATCCCCTGCTCAAAGCAGCAACACCACCAACTAAATAATCCCAGCCAGGGCTTTGTCAAGCCGGGCCTTAAAAACCTCTAAGGATGGAGATTCCACCACCTCCCTAGGTAACCCATTCCAGTGCTTCACCACCCTCCTACTGAAATAGTGTTTCCTAATAGCCAATCTAGACTTCCCCCACTGCAACTTGAGACCATTGCTCCTTGTTCTGTCATCTGCCACCAATGAGAACAGTCTAGATCCATCCACTTTGGAACCCCCCTTCAGGTAGTTCAATGCTGCTATCAAATCCCCCCCACTCTTCTCTTCTGCAGACTAAATAACCTCAGTTCCCTCAGCCTCTCCTTGTAAGTTATGTGCTCTAGCCCCCTAATAATTTTTGTTTCCCTCCACTGGACTCTCTCCAATTTGTCCACATCCCTTCTGTAGTGGGGGGACCAAAACTGGACACAATACTCCAGGTGTGGCCTCACCAGTGCCGAATGGAGAGCTACAATCACTTCCCTCGATCTGCTGGCAATGCTCCTACTAATCAAGCCCAATATACCATTGGCCTTCTTGGCAACAAGGGCACACTACTGACTCAGATCCAGCTTCTTGTCCACTGTAATCCCCAGGTCCTTTTCTGCAGAACTGCTGCTTAGCCAGTCGGTCCTCAGCCTGTAGTGGTGCATGGGATTCTTCCTTCCTAAGCGCAGGACTCTGCACTTCTCCTTGTTGAACCTCATCAGATTTCTTTTGGCCCAATCCTCCAATTTGTCTAGATCACTCTGGACCCTATCCCTACCCTCCAGCGTATCTACCTCTCCCCCCAGCTTAGTGTCATCTGCGAATTTGCTGAGGGTGCAATTCACCCCATCATCATCCAGATCATTAATAAAGATGTTGAACAAAATCGGCACCAGGACCGACCCCTGGGGAACTCCGCTTGATATCAGCTGCCAACTAGACATGGAGCCGTCGATCACTACCCATTGAGCCCGACAACCTAGCCAGCTTTCTATCCACCTTATAGTCCATTCATCCAATCCATACTTCTTTAACTTGCTGGCAAGAATACTGTGGGAGACCATATCAAAACCTTTCATCAGGAAAGGAAGGTAGCCTAAGCTCACATGCTAAATCAAAGCAAGCAGAGGAAGCTTATGTTTTAAATTTCTAAGAAGAAAATAATCAAGCTGTGTACAATTGTGGTCACCTATGTTCCGAAAAGATAACTGAAACTGGAACAGATGCAAAGAAGATCTACTAGGATGATCAGGGGAATGAAGGGCCCAGAGCTTGGCTTGTTTAGTAAAGCAAACAGAAGGCTGCAGGGGGTTTTCTGCTCTCTGTAAATACATTAGGGGGATAAATACCAGGAAGGGTGAATAGCTACTTAAGCTAAATGACAATGTAGTCAGAAAAACAAACGGATATAAACTGGCCAGGAACAAATCCAGGCTGGAAATTAGAAGTAGATATCTAACCATCAGAGGGATGAGGTTCTAGAACAGTCTTCAAACAGAAATGGTGGGGGCAAACAACATTAAGAGATGGTCACAGCTGGAAATGAGACCTTGGGGGAGGCCCTGGCCTCAGATATGACACCGTGCATTCTCTCTGTCAGGTGCTTGACTGGCTGGTTCTTGCCCATATGCTCAGGGTCTAACTGATCACCATATGCGGGGTCAGGAGGGAATTTTACCCTATGTCAGAACTAGCAGTGACCTTGGAGGTTTATTCACTTTCCTCTGCAGCATGTGGGTGCGGGTCACTTGCCAGGATTATCTGGGTTTATCTCAAGGAATCATTTCCCTGCCACTGCAGAGGGCTCTGGCACTAGAACATCTGGTCTCCTGTGGGTTGTAATACTTTGGTCTCATTTCAGTTGTTGGGTTAGTGCGCGGGTGCTGGGTGGTGTTGGTGCCCTGTGCTACACGAGGTCAGACTGGATGATTTATTGGTCCCTTCTAGCCTTAAACGCTATAAGATTCCTTTAGTCTGGTAAAGGATTCTAGTTGATTGAATTCAAGACCCATTTAAAGACAATGCAAGACTCCCCTCACCACCCTCCTACACCTCTCCTTCTGAATGATTTTTTGATGTTAGAAATGTAATGGATTTGAAGGCATTACTAATCCGTAATTTGCTGGGTGTATTTTGCAATCCTCCTGACATTGCTGACATCGAAGGAAAAGACAAGTCTGACTTACCTGTGTAAATATCTATTCTCGTGGCATCAGCATCTCTACAAAGTAACAAAAACACAATCAGCGTCCAAAGTGCGAATTAAGGTGAAAGACGCTAGGAGCCAGAGAGGATTTTGCATGTATGAGTAGGAATTTCAACAGGAGCTATCATTATGAATCAAAAACTATCCAAGTCTCTAAGTATGCAGTGTTGTTGTAGCCGCGTCGGTCCCAAGATATTAGAGAGACAAAGCAAATTAGATAGTATCCTTTATTGGACCAACTTCTGTTGGTGAGAGATGAGCTTACATAAAACTTTTCTTCGAGAGCTTTGTGTAAGCTCGAAAGCTTGTCTCACACCAACAGAAATTGGTCCAATAAAAGGTATTACCTCACCCACCATGTCTCCCTAAGGCTCTAAGTGTCAGCACCCCTCAAAGAAATCCAAGAGGCTTTTGTGTACTATTGCATTTTTGGCCTTCCCTTGTTTGGATCCAAACTCCACCACAAAAACAACAAGGAGTCTGGTGGCACCTTAAAGACTAACAGATTTATTTGGGCATAAGCTTTCGTGAGTAAAAACCTCACTTCTTCGGATGCCTTTAAGGTGCCACCAGACTCCTTGTTGTTTTTGTAGATACAGACTAACACAGCTACCCCCTGATACTTAACTCCACCACAAGACACTGATGCTGCATACTAATTAAATCTGATTACAATGCAAATACCTATTCCATCATAAACACTCAATTTAGGAGCGAAAAATGAGTACATGAAGGAAAAATATCTTAGTACATCACGATGGAATAAGCCTCCAATTTCAAGCTTCTTTCAGCTTTTGAAAGACATCAATACTTCCGTTACATTACTTACCTTCTCCTCAAGGAACAGTTCTTCAGAGTCTGTGCTCCCCTTCGTGTCTGGAACCTCCCTCCCTATCCCAATGCACCAGATGACCTATTCTTCAAAATGGCCATAAATTCACTTTTGCAAAGCACAACAATGCACAACCACATCAAAAGGCTAGGGAAAAAAGGATATAAAATTGATCCTCCTTGGTCTCCCAACACACAGTGTGTTTTCTAGCTGTTTATACTATCAGTTTTTCAAGATGGGACCCGTCCTCCTCTTGGGCAGGGCCTGTATCTTATGTAGGATACAGGTGCACCATCACCATTCAGCTATAACATAAGCTTCTGTATTACATCTTTCTTCTTAAGATCTACTGGTAGTGAAGGTCACTCAGCTGCTTACCATAAATATGTGAGCTAGTTAAACCACAGCAACTTAATTAACTCCCAATACAAATACAGTCTCAAATACATACCTGGCATTATCTACAAGCTCAGCAAGGGCACCAAACAAGAACTCATGAGTGGTTCTGAAATGTCAAACACTGAGAGTCAGGAAGGTTACTGCAATTTTGAAAGAGACTGTCTATCTCTCAATTTAATATGTATGTCAAACTGATTTTTTTTTTTTTTTAAGTTTTTACCTAATTTGTAACATACTTCCCCGCCAATCAATGCAACAAAACTAGAGATCAGAGGTACACTATTCATAGAATCATAGACGATTAGGGTTGGAAGAGACCTCAGGAGGTCATCTAGTCCTATCAAAAACAGGAGACCAATAAAACAGCTACTGGTTAAATAATATTAGCAGTTTGAATCAAGAATATCTGAACTATGATCTTTGTGTAGTGGCATTAAGAGTATTAGCTAAGGAGAAAATTATATTAGTTCCCCCTATTACAAGGTGTCAAAACAGTGACTCATTGACTGGCACTCTTCTATCAAGAAGCAATCAATTCATGTGACTCCTTGATTACTTATTATACTAACTGGTTCTTTTAAACGACAACTAATAAAACCTGCCCTGGCAATGATTAAACTGCACAGGATTGGAGGTTTCTTTTCCTTAAAAGCATCTCTTCAAATTCCAAGATTTAAATTTCTAATAAATATGAACTTGGTATGCATTCATATGCTTACTACTGTTGCACAAATCAGATGATATTTTCTAGAGAAATCAGTGGCTGCAGCTGTTGCTAATCCAGAAAAAGATTATCATGAACCAGCATGGTATGTTTCATCATATGATCTGAGGAATTCAATGTCAAAATTTCTCTGACTGAATCTCAATTCACTATAATCCTGAAGACAAGAATATTTGAGTGCAAAGTTCTTAACTGTCATCATTCGTAAGAGGTTCCCAATCCAAAATTGTAACATTCCACTTGGTTGCTCTGCTGCAGTCTTTTCCCAGAAAGTCTTTTCCGAGTCTTTTACTGGCTTGTTCCCTTTTCTTTAAAGCCTTCATTTTTTTTTGTCAAAGACCAATAGATGTAAAATCTCCGCTGTACATCCAACATGGTGATGCATCTTCAAAAGCTAATCGGTTTTCAAATGCAGACTACCTATGACCCTGTGAAAACTTCAGCTAAACTAGGGGAAACGCAGAAACTGGATGAATGGTGTTCCTCCCCAGGTTAAATTCAATGACCAGTATAGACTGGGCTACATGTAGAGCTAAAAAATGCATGTTTATTGATTCTGACTTTGAACTTTACAAGAACACTTACTAGGGCTGTCAAGTGATTAAAAAAATTAATCGCATGATTAATCACACTGTTAAACAATAATAGAATTCCATTTATTTAAATATTTTGGATGCTTTCTACATTTTCAAATATCTTGATTTGAATTATAACAGAATACAAAGTGTACAGTGCTCACTTTATTTTTTTATTACAAATATTTGCACTATAAAAAACAAAATAGTATTTTTCAATTCACCTCATACAAGTACTGTAGTACAATCTCTATCATGAAAGTTACATTTACAAATGTAGAATTATGTACAAAAATAACTGCAATCAAAAATAAAATGTAAAACTTTAGAACCTACAAGTCTACTCAGTCCTATTTCTTGTTCAGCCAAACGCTCAAACAAGTTTGTTTACATTTGCAAGAGATAATGCTGCCTGCTTCTTGTTCATAATGTCACCTGAAAGTGAGAACAGATGTTCACATGGCACTTTGTAGCCAGCCTCGCAAGATATTTACATGCCAAATGTGCTAAGGATTCGTATGTCCCTTCATGCTTCAACCACCATTCCAGAGGACATGTGTCCATGCTGATGACTGGTTCTGCTCAATAACAATCCAAAGCAGTGTGGAGCGACGCATGTTCATTTTCATCATCTGAGTCAGATGCCACCAACAGAAGGTTGATTTTCTTTTTTGGTGGTTCGGATTCTGTAGTTCTGCATTGGAGCGCTGCTCTTTTAAGACTTCCGAAAGCATGCTCCACACTTCATCCCGCTCAGATTTTGGAAGACACTTCAGATTCTTAAACCTTGGGTCGAGTGCTGTAGCTATCTTTAGAAATCTCACATTGGTACCTTCTTTGCGTTTTGTCAAATCTGCAGTGAAAGCGTTCTTAAAATGAATATGTGCTGAGTCATCATCTGAGACTACTAACACATGAAATATATGGCAGAATGTGGGTAAAATAGAGCCAGAGACATACAATTCTCCCCCAAGTTCAGTCACAAATTTAATTAACTTTTTTTTTTTTTAAATGAGTGTCATCAGCATGGAAGCATGTCCTCTGGAATGGTGGCCGAAGCATGAAGGGGCATATGAATGTTTAGCATATCTGGCATGTAGATACCTTGCAATGCCAGCTACAAAAGTCCGATGTGAATGCCTGTTCTCACTTTCTGGTGACATTGTAAATAAGAAGTGGGCAGCATTATCTCCCGTACATGTAAACAAACTTATTTGTCTTAGCGATTGGCTGAACAAGAAGTAGGACTGAGTGGACTTGTAGGCTCTAAAGTTTTGCATTGTTTTGTTTTTGAGTGCAGCTATGTAACCAAAAAAAAAAAAAATCTACATGATAAAGATATTGCACTACAGTACTTGTATGAAGTGAATTAAAAATACTATTTATTTTATCCTTGCATCAGTGCAAATATTTGTTATAAAATATAATATAAAGTGAGCAGTGTATACTTTGTATTCTATGTGGTAACTGAAATAAAAATATTTGAAAACGTAGAAAAAATATCCAAAAATATTTAATAAATGTCAATTGGTAGTCTATTGTTCAACAGTGCGATTAAAACTGCAATTAATCACAATTAATTTTTTTAATCGTGACTTTTTTTTTTTGAGTTAATCGCGTGAGTTAACTGCGATTAATCGACTGCCCTAACACTGAACACATAATTATAAAGGTACTTTGTCCAAATGAGCCTCTCAGACATAACAACTATGATTAAACTTTCATATCCCACTACAAAAATCATCAGAACTAACCCATCAGCTGAACTCTGATTAGAATAAAAGTAGTAGTATTCAGGCTGTACCCATAGGTGTAGAAGGATGGGATGTTTCTGTTAAAGCGATCAGCAATGAAGAAGCGGATATTAGCTTTCAGGAATCACTACATTTATACAAATGGAGCCCTTCCAATCTTTCAGACTGTTTCAGTTTGCCTGCAGGCTAAGGATGAGAGCTCTGTATCAGTTTACATTTGGAAGGTTCTCTTCATAACCAGAAGAGCTAGAAACTTTATTTTCTTTTAGAACAAAAGCTTAAAATTTGCACAGAACACAAGAATACTAGTAGCACTGAAACGCTAAATCCACAGAAAGGGCGGAAATTACCTCATGTACAGATTTCCAGTACTCCTATCAATTTAAGGACAATTACAAAAACCCACAAACATAGTCCACTGAAAATATATCTGGAGAATATTCCATATAATGGATAGCCACAAGCAAATGCATGAGTCGGAATTAATATACACTATACTTCTGCACCTTTGACTCTACATCCCAAAACACTTCAAACTACAACTCAGTGAATCAAATATTTGAGAATATGCTTTGCTGTGTAATTAAAAAGATGTAAATATGGATTTAGAAACAAAAAGATCACAGGAAAGGGCTGAAAAAACAGATCATACCATAATCTACGGAGCGACAGAATGATTAATCCTTTTCTAAATAACTATGTTTTTCCCACTGCACTCATCACAGTGTATCTGAATGCCTACCAACACTGTAATCCCCTCATATCAACTGAGGCAAAGAGACGAAACCTTGCTAAATCTGAGTGAAATGAAATCCAAAAATATTTATCACTAGCTAGGGCATATAAATATGCAGATTTCTTTGGAGTATGTATAAAAATATATATACTATTACTCTCAGAACTAGCATCTTCTCAAAATGACCTTAAAGATCCCCAGAGTCTAACGTTAACTATAAAACCAAGCCAAGAGGCTGATCTGCATTGTTATTAATGAATCTCTTCATTCATAGCAACAACATGCCTACTTCCTCCATGTCAAAACTACCCGACAAATAAGTACTTAACTTCCATCTATCCTTGCATGTATTGGCAGTGTAATGGTTCTCTCCCAAGATGCCCTCTTGTTGTACAGAAAAAAGCCCATGACCTATTTCAGTTGCAAAGAACATGTCAAAAAACATGAATCAAACCTAACTGATGCAGTAATATCTGCCCAAGCTTGCAAAGAGTCTGAGACAATAGCTCTGAGAGGTGTGAACTATCCCTTTCACCTCAGTGTATATATTTACTCAGATGTCTCTACTTTAAGTGTCTTCATTGTTAAGCTATTTCACTGCTCAATCAAATCATGTAAGAAGAGGAAATATATTGTGAAGATCTACAAAATCTACTCTGAGGGACAGTTCATTTTGAGAGCACGAAAGGGTGGGCTTGGGAAAGTACTATATTACTACCATCTCCTACTCAAAAATGAGCACCACCAAGAGGGAGCCAAGCCCTAAGGAACCCAACAGTGCCATGGGTGTGATGTAGTCAGATCATGCTGAAAGAAAGCCAAATTCAAGGAACCCGGAAAGCATGTGTGATCATATTCTGAACATCTGCACAGTCTATTGAAAGCAACATCTGAAGTGAACAGGACTTATTTTGTGAGTGGAGCTTGGAAGAGTACCCTATCCTACCTAACAACCAATCTGATTCCTGATCCTACAGGTACGCAGAAGCGATGGGCACCTAATTAATACCACAGACTGATAAGTCAACTTCTCTGTAGCAAAGGTGGTCCCAGCAATGCACCAAATTCTACTTTGGGAGTTTAGCATCCTGTTAGCAAACAAAGCTGTCTTCCCTTTTTGTTACTGTAACAAAACCTTCATACATTGGCTTATTGTATCCTTCACTTGTAGGCAGAAAATACTTTTAATAGGTAAAGAATCTGCATTTTTTTTTTTAATTTCTCAAATCTAGTGAGCAGCTGCTAGAGAAAAAAATAAAACTTTTGCTCCACTTAAATATACGACTGCCATTCTAACTGTGTCTAACAGGTCAGTTCTAGTTAAAGGGCCAGCTTTCGTTTTAAATTGGCCATAAATATTAACTCTTGACCGCGGGGTGCCATTAGAAGATTTATTTCCGAAGATAAATTTAGTGGTACAAATTTTAACAAATTGTTTCAACCAACTATGCATTACAAACACATTCAAGCATACAGAGACAAGTTAACCAGGAAGTTAACAAGTTAGCCAATCTCATAGTTTTTAATAGTTTGTAATGACTGCACTAGCCAATCTCATAGTTTAATAGTTAATAGATTTAAACTTTTTTTAAAAAAGGAAAAAACACCATCTTATTAAAGTTTTAAAGCATCTGTTGTATTAGGGATCCGTAATTAAGTGTTAATTATAATAGCCATACTTCACCCTTACATTGAACTTTTCATGAAAGGATCGCAAAGGTCTTTTACAAGCCTTAATACAACTTTTAGGTTTTGTCTATATTGGAAAAGTGAGTTATATTTAAAAACATATCAACTTAAATGCTTTAATTAGCAAGCTGTCAAACTCACCAGGTGATGTTTAAAAACATGTTAGTCCGTTAGCCATGACCCCTAAGGTTGACCTTTAGGTCATGGCTAATGGTGACCAGCTAACCCTTTTAAAAACATGAATCTACCTGAAATGGTAAGTAGTGTTTAGCAACGTGATAATTAAAACATAATAGTTCACGCCAGGTTGAGGGTTTTTTTAAAACCACAATTCATTTTCCTAGTAGACAAATCTTATGAAGTAAACAGCTATAATCAGGAACTATGTATTTTTCAGTTCTGCAGCCAGAGATTGTGCTTCAAAATCTAAGCTGTCATTTTAAAAGTTTCTAGCTCTCGTGACTGTGAAAACAACCATGAAAACATGACACTGTCTTTCTCAGTCTGCAACTGCCTGAGACCATGGTTCTGAAAGATGAATGCTTCATTCATCTCAAAGAGTTAATTCTGAAACAGATTAAAATTTAAAATGTCACTATTTAAATGATTTTACTATTGATCATTTTAGGGGAAAACATCCAACTAAGGTACCTATCCCACAATCTCAACATGCTTCTCATCCCTTGTTGGATGTCAAAAGCCCTAATTGTGCCTCACCTATTTTCCAAAACCTCCATCTTCCCTCCTAATACCTTCCATGATGCAATTATGCACTGCAAAATCCATGGTATATTAAAGAACTGAAACTGTGATGACAGCATAAAATTATTTTAATATAAAAATAAACATGCATCACTGTAATGACTGTACTAGCCAATCTCATATTTATTAGAAGTCTCCATTTTGTAGCTGAAATGCAGATGCTGCAGACTTTCCAATCTGCCATACTGGAGATTTGCAAAATCTTGGGGCCTCACAGCACAATTTAGATCCAGTTTGCCATGGAGTTGGATATTTTAATCGTTTCATGATTGGTAAGACTTGAGCCATAGAGGTGGAACGACTTGACATCATGGTCACTTAGTCAATGACAGCACCAGGAACTGAACTCAGAAGTCTCAACTCCCAGTCCTCATACACCAACCAGAAGACCTAACACAACATTTAAAGTAACTAAACCAGTTATAGGGCAAAGCAACGAATGGAATCGCAGCACCATTGTCCCTCAGATGATATAGTGCCACTATTATCTTCTCCTGTGCCCAAGAGCTCTAACTGCTTTTTTTTTTTTTAAATCATCCATGGGTTGAAAATAATTCCCATTTGCCAAGAGCAATCATTATAAATACTCAAAACTTTGCCAAGTAGTCCATCTCTCTTCCAGTACAATTAATAAAAAACTTCACAATTTAATTTAGAACTAAACAATGTAAAACTCAGTCAAGGTTCTGTGCTCTGGCTCTATCCATAGAAGTCTAAAGGAGCCAGATGATGCCATAGCATACCATTGAGGCTCCCTCACTCCCATTTTGCCTCAGTATTTGAAAAAGGTGCCAGAGGAAACAAACCATCAAAACCATTGCACTATATTTCTCCTAGTAACACAAGCAGACATAGTCAATTCTTCTACTTGCTCCCCCTTCTACAAAGGGGTCATAAAGACAAAGAGGGATGGTTCCTCTAATGGCCAACTGACCAGAATGCTGAGAATCCATCACTAGTTTGCATTGTTATCCCCAAACATATTACTGTAAGGACAACAAAATCTCATGCTTTATGATGGAATTCCCTCCCTCCTAGACAGCATTACACAGCTGATTACTTGCAATCTGCAGGTTTCTGACAGGTGTCAGTATACCAAATTTGATTTTTCTAAAATACCAGTGTCACTTTGACTCCAGGAGCAACACCAGTTATGTTCTAGACCAGTGGTTCTCAACTTGCGGACCAGTCAGCACAGAACTGCAACCCCTGTGACATCCTCAGGGCCATACAGGTAGTATTGGATGCAGCCCACAATGGTAAACAGGGTTTGAACCACTGTTCTAGACACAGATGAAAATAGCCAAACTCAAAACAGCTGAATCTTCTTTGGCTCTATCAGAACATTTTCTTTTTCTGGACTTCCAATACACTATACTAAAACACAACAATCCCTGATAGCCAACTGGGAGCAGAAAGGAAACTTGTATTTAAAAATACAACTGAACAAAACATTCAAGTGCTAGCCAAACAAAACGTAAAGGAGAAACAGCCATTACCAAGAAAGAGAGAACAAGAGAATGATTTCTCATAGCAAATCACTCTACGGAAAAGCACATTCTATAAACTCTAGGAAGTCCACTTTTTTCCAATCTCGCTCCACGTTCTGCACTTTCCCACAGTTATCCTACAATATCAGATATTTAGGTAAAGTGCCTATATTTTTCTAAAACAATACACATATAAGCAGATACACAAAAAGAGTCCCTTTGTTAATAAATGCTCCAGTGAGAGAGCGCATATCGTATTTAAAGCAGGGGCCTAAGTGTTAAGACTCTTGGATTCTATTCCCAGTTTTGCTACTGACGTATGATCTCATACATGTCATGTCATCTCTCTGTGCCTCTGTTTACCCATCTTTACAATGGGTAGAATACCTACCTACCTCTTAGAGGTGTTGTGATACTTAATATTTGTAAATGCTTTGTGATCCTTGAGTGAAAGGCACAATGTATGTGCAAAAATTATTCCATGTCTTCCTTACCCTGTGATCTACAGAACCTTCAGGGAAAAGACTAATATCAGTTTATTTTTGGGAGAAAATCAAACACAGAGGAATCAGACACAAAGAACATCCTTCTTGTAAATTGCTTTCAACTGTTCTGTTTTCTTTCTTGAAGACACCTCTAAAGGATTCTGCCTTTCTGTTGCTGTTGGGTTGAATGATCAAGACGAGTACCTGGCAGCGGCATAAATATTAGATTCCTTCAGATCCACCATTGAGTTTCATCTGGTTTGATATAAATGGCTCCAGCTGACTTGAATTATACTGAAAATACAAACCATGTTCATGCAGCTGAAGCCGCTGTTCGACAAACCCTGTAGAGTAGCCTGGAGACGGGAAGACTCTGGGGACCCTTTCTGGATTAGCAAGGCAACTTGGCGTCGGTTCTTTGTAAAATGAGTGTCCAAAGTTCAAGACTGGCCACGAGTGACTGTGGGTTGACCGCCACCAGGCGACAGAGGCGAAAAGACACCTCCAGGCCCAGGCTAGCGGACGGTAGGCAGGGCTCTGCAGCTCGGCACGATACTCACGAGTTGGTATGCAGGTACTCGAAGGTCAGCTGGGCCCGGTTCAGGCTGCTGTAATTGGTAAAAGCCATGGCTGGCCCAGGCTGCCTGGCAGCCCCAACACCCCACCTCAGGCGGACACTGGGCAGGGCCAAGCGGGCTCTTCTGCGAACCCGGCCCCGCTGTCACGGCCTCCCAGGCAGCGCCGGCCCCCGCGGCGCCGACCCGCCCAGCGCGCCTCGGCGGGAACCTCGAGGTCTCCGCGGCCACCTCTTCCCCGCCGCCCGTCACGGCCCGTCCCAGGAGGCGCCACCTGCCCCGGGCGGAGCCGCCATGCGGGAAGGAGCCGCTCACGCCAACGCCGCTGCGGGCCCCGAGCCCGCGCCTCGCCGCCGACGGGGGCCAACGCCCCGGCAGGCCCCACCCGCCTCTCGCCTCCCGCCGCCGCGTAGGAGCCCCGCTCCCGCTCGCCGCCCCGGCAGCACGTGCCGGAGTCCCCTGTTGCCCCT